>NC_085137.1:63655167-63793118 GCF_035046485.1 Aedes albopictus
CCGGTAAAACCTTGGCAGGCCTCCGGATACGTTCGAAATCTGTCCATCAATTCTGATGGGTACGTAGGTTCGGATGAATCATTCCCGATCTATGCTGATCTGGCACTGTACCCGGCCCCCATAAGGGTCCGTGTCAACCCTAACATGGCCTAACTGCCTGCAGGTATAGACGCTTGCAGGTATAGATAACCATGGGATCACGAAGGCGACTACGTACGGCGGATGGAGATAGCGGCTCGGAGGAGGGACCCTGAAGAATGGAAGAAGATAAAAGTCAAAGCGAAGTAGGAGCGGCAAATCCGTTTGTCAGAAGGGGTTTAACGCGGACACCACCGCCGCAAACCCAACAGGTGCAAACGCAGCTCGAACAAGAGCAGGAGCAACAGCAGCAGCAACATCGGCAGCAGCAGCAGCAGCAGCAACAGCAGCAGTTCAGTGTGTGGACAAAACCACCAAAACAACCGAGGGTGGAGGCAGCCAAAAAGCTAGTGGACGAGCTTCACGAGTATGTCGACAAGAGAAGCAACGTCCACAAAGACATCAAGGCGTTGGTGATCAAGATCCAAGGCGCTCTTGGATCGGCTGTAAAGGAGTGGAAACACGTAGTTCAGAGAGCAGAAGCAGCGGAGAAGGAGCTGTCAGTGGCCAAGACTGCCATTGAAGCAAGTCGCGCGGCGGAAGCGCGAAGGGCAGAAGTCAACACGGTTGCGAATGAAGTGAACGTAGCGAGAAGTATTCCCCCAAGGATGCAGACCACGCCTTACTTCACACCGAAGAGGCAAAGGGCATCGCCTGGAAATGCTAGGCCAGGTGGCTCCAAGAAGCACAAGGAAGCTAGTGTCACTGAAGTCCAGCCGACTCTCGAAGCAACTGACGAGGTAAACAGCCATAGTTCTTGGCAGGTCGTCGGTAGAAAGAAGGGAAGAGCGAAGAAGAAAACCAGACCCGAACATCCTAAATTGGTCTGGAGGAAGAATAAGGGCGAGGCTCTTATCGTTAAAGCAAGCGGCGACTCGTACGTGGAGGTCTTACGTGCCATGAGGACGAATCCGAACCTCAACGAGCTAGGAGCAGACGTGCAGAAGATCAAGCGTACCCGCAACGGAGAGATGATCCTCTTGTTGAAAAAGGAACCAAAAGCTAGCAGCGTTTCTTACAAAGAGCTAACCGAGAAAGCTTTGGGCAACATGGTGGAAGTGAGAGCCTTGTGTCCAGAGGCGACTATTACGTGTAAAGACCTGGATGAGATCACGTCGGAGGAAGATATAAGGCTTGCTTTGAAAGAGCAATGTGAGCTGAGAGAAGTCCGGATGTCCATCCGCATACGAAATGGACCTTCCGGTACCAAGGTGGCAGCGATTAAACTACCGATTGATACTGCCAACAAGGTGCTGAGGATAGGAATCGTGAGAGTAGGCTGGTCCGAGTGCCCACTGAGTGTCTCTGAACCTGAAGTGTGCTTCAGGTGTCAAGAGTTCGGGCACATCGCACGGTACTGTAAAGGGCCGGATAGAAGTAATCTATGCAGAAGGTGTGGAGAAGAAGGCCACAAAGCGCAGGGCTGCAGCAAGCCTCCGAAATGCCTGATTTGCGCAAACACGAAGGATAGCAGCAACCACGCTACAGGAGGCACGAAATGCGCGGCCTTCAAACGAGCGAGTACAACGAAACCCCAGTGGAGATAGTACAAGTAAACCTCAACCACTGTGATACAGCCCAACAGTTGTTGTGGCAATCAGTTGCGGAACACAAGTGCGATGTCGCTATTATCTCTGAGCCCTACCGTATTCCACCAGGAAGTGGGAACTGGACGTCAGACAGAGCTAAAACAACAGCGATATGGACAGTGGGAAAATACCCCTTGCAAGAAGTGGTGTATACCGCAGATGAAGGCTTCGTGATCGCCAAAATAGACGTTACTTTCTGCAGCCCTGGACTGATCAGAAATTGGAGAGTGCACGAGAGATATACCCACAGCGACCATCAAGCAATCCGATATCGCATTGGGCGCGATCCACAGGTAGGTGGTATCAGGCGGAGCGCAGGTAAATGAGCGGGGGTGGAAAATCGCGAATTTTAACAAAGACGTGTTCGCGGAAGCGCTGCGGCTGGAAGCTGTAGTTAACCCCAGCGTGGACGAGCTGATTGCGCTATTATCACGCGCGTGCGATGCAACCATGCCGAGAGAGGGCAAGCCAAGACACAGTCGGCCCCCAGCTTATTGGTGGAACTCGAAGATCGCCGACCTACGAGCGAACTGTCACCGTGCTCGGAGGAGAATGCAGAGAGCCCGCAACGACGCTGAAAGAGCAGTTCGCAGGCCAGCTTATACGGCAGCTAGAGCTGCACTTAACAGAGAAATCAAGCTCAGCAAAAAGGCATGTCTAGAAGAGCTTTGTCGGAACGCCAATTCTAACCCGTGGGGAGACGCCTACAGAGTAGCCATGGCGAAAATAAGGGGACCAGCTGTACCACCGGAAAGGTGTCCGGAGAAGATGAAAGCCATCGTAGACGCGCTATTTCCGCAGCACGAACTGACGGGTTGGCCACCCACACCGTACGGTGCTCAGGAGGATCAGGAAGCGGAAGCTCGAATAACCAACGAGGAGCTGATAACAATAGCAAAAGCTCTTAAAACAAAGAAGGCTCCGGGACCAGACGGTATCCCGAACGTAGCAGTGCGAACAGCAATCCTAACGAACCCGGAACTATTTAGGATTACGTTTCAAAGGTGTATCAATGATGGCAACTTCCCCGACATATGGAAGCGCCAAAATCTTGTGCTACTGCCGAAACCAGGTAAGCCTCCTGGAGATCCTTCAGCATACAGGCCAATCTCCCTGTTGGATACTGTCGGCAAAGTGCTGTAAAGAGTGATCCTCAACAGGCTCACAAAATAGACGGAAGGAGAGCACGGCCTGTCCGATATGCAGTTTGGCTTCCGGAGGGGTAGATCCCCTGTCGATGCCATCCGAACGGTCGTGGAAGCAATGCAGACGGCGCAAAATCAAAAGAGAAGAGGTAACCGCTACTGCGAAAAGATCACGCTGGACGTGAAAAATGCGTTCAACAGTGCTAGTTGGGTTGCAATCGCCGATGCGCTGCACAAACTGAGAGTTCCCGAGTACCTCTGTAGCATTATGAGCAGCTATTTTCAGAATCGGACATTGATCTACGATACTGACAACGGGAGAAGAAGTAAAACCATAACAGCGGGAGTTCCCTAGGGATCCATTCTCGGTCCGACCCTTTGGAATGCTATGTATGACGAAGTACTGAAGCTGCGCCTCCCCAGGGGCGTGAAGATTATCGGTTTCGCGGACGACGTGGCGCTCCTATTGATCGGTGAATCATTGGAGGAAGTAGAAGTGCTCGCCACGGAGGCGATAGATGTTGTCGAAAACTGGATGCGGGGGAAAAAGCTGGCCCTAGCTCATCACAAGACCGAGATGGTTTTGATAAGCAACCGAAAGGCGGTACAACAGGCGAGAATTTCGGTCGGAGAGTGCATCATCGAATCGAAGCGGGATGTGAGACACCTGGGAGTTATGTTAGACGATAGGCTAAACTTTAATAGTCACGTCGACTACGCGTGTGAAAGGGCTGCAAAGGTGATTTCGGCACTATCTAGGATCATGCCCAACAACTCAGCGATCAGCAGTAGCAAGAAGCGACTACTGGCAAGTGTGTCCACATCGGTGCTCCGATACGCAGCGCCTGTGTGGGTGACGACACTACAGACAAGGAGGAACAGATCTCGGCTGAACAGTACGTTCAGGTTGATGGCCATGCGAGTATGCAGTGCGTACCGTACAATTTCGTCAGAAGCAGTCTACGTGATAGCCGGAACTATTCCCATAGATCTTCTACTCGAGGAAGACAACGAGTGCTATAGAGATAGAGGCATATCAGGAGTCCGAAGAAGAGCCCGAGCTGACACCGTAAGAAAGTGGCAACAGTAGTGGGATAACGCTGAAAACGGTAGATGGACCCATCGGCTCATTCCGAACGTTTCAACCTGGTTGGATAGGAAACACGGGGAGGTCAACTTTCACCTGACACAGTTCTTGTCAGGCCACGGATGTTTCCGGAAGTACCTGCATCGATTCGGGCACGCAGAGTCCCCACTTTGCCCAGCATGTCCGAGTAATGAGGAGACACCAGAGCACGTGCTTTTCCACTGTCCCAGATTCAGGGCAGCACGAGACGGGATGTTAGCGGAGAGTATCACAAGCCTTAGCCCCGACAACATTGTAGAACGAATGTGTCGGGAAGAAAGCACCTGGAATGCGGTGAACAGGGCTGTGGGACAGATCCTGTCGTCACTGCAGCGGAAATGGCGTGAAGACCAAAGGGCATCGGATCGCGATCGGAGTAGGCTAGATCCACCGTCGGGGACTAGTCCGAGTAGTCGTAACGTTCTGGTCTTGGGTCGTCGGGGCACCGGTAAACCGGAAGCCACCCTCCAACCGGAATCATCGAACCGACCTCGGCACCTGACTGGTCGGGATCAAACCACCGTGTTCGGGAGAACTTCCATCGCCGGGGAACTCTCCGTCGGAGTAGGCTAGCTCCACCGCCGGGGACTAGGCCGAGTATGTCGCGAGAAGCACCAGTGAATGGTCGTCGGGGCGCCTGTGAACCGGAAGTCACCCTCCAACCGGAATCGCAGGACCGACCTCGGCACCGATCTGGGAAGTATCGGTTCGGAAGATCTTCCATCGCCGGGGAACTCTTCGTCGGAGTAGGATAGATTCACCGCCGGGGACTATCTGAGTAATCAGCGCCCGTGGAAAACCACTGGTTCGGGTCGTCGGAGCGCCAGCGTACCGGAAGCCATCCTCCAACCGGAATCGCCGGACCGACTTCGACACCCTGCCAATCAACATCGAAGGAATACGCAACGCGAACAACGGTTTCGGGAGATATTCTACCGCCGGAGAACTCTCCGTCGGAGTAAGCTAGCTCCACCGCCGGGGACTACGCTGAGTTGCAAGAAACTACGTCGAATCAACCGGGTTCGAGTCGTCGGGGCGCCAGCGAACCGGAAGCCACCCTCCAACCGGAATCGCCGGACCGACCTCGGCACTCAACCGGTTCGCCCAGGAAAAGGTCAACGAACGCAGCGAGAAAGCCACCCGAAGTAGAATAGCCACCCTCCAACTGGCATTGCCGAACTGACCTCGGCATTCCACTGGTCAACTTGGAGAGCAGCAGCAGTATGTCAAAGCTCACGAGAGCGCAGCAGTTAAAGCTACGTGATTAAGATAAAGCTCATGAGAGCGCAGCAGTTATGTTGGAGATAAAGTCAGCGATCTAGCGTGACTAGCTATGCCTGATAACAAGTGAAGTGCATGAGCACAGCCCCCCCGAAGTAGTCGCTTCTAGTGGAATCCGGGGGAAGCAGGCACTGTAGACCTTGGTGGAGGTTAGAGGCGTAGGGTTCAGAGTTCTCTTCTCTGTTCTGAGTCCCTCACGAACTGGCACGCGATGGACGAAATCGGTAGCACTGGTCATGCTTATCGAACGCGTGTCGGGAAGGCGTAAAGGCTTTACCACCAAGTAAAAAAAAAACATACACACACATACAGACATCATCTCAATTCGTCAAGCTGAGTTGACTGGTATATGTGACTTGGCCCTCCGAGCCTTCTATCGAAAATTCGTTTTTTGAGTGAACATATAGCCTTTCAGTACACTTTGGTGTACAAGAAAGGCAAAAAAATGAAAATACATGAGATATAGTGTTGAATTGTTGAAACCTATGCTGTTTGTCTTCCTATTAACTATATTTTCACCAAGCTAAATTCGTACATATATAGCCATGTATAGACTACAGAATGTGTATGACGGAGTAATTTGAAACAATGAAACATTCAATCGTTTCAATCGATTGTATCTGAGTGCTCTAATCACTTTTCCGATACATTTCCATTCGATTCATTTTTATGTCACATAACGTGTGACAATTAGCAGTAGAGGATGATTGATCAATATGCAGCAGCGCTGCACTTCAGATGAAATCGTCTGTCATAACGCATTTTATTTATTAGCACAGCAAGCGTCACATATCCAAATAGCACCCATCACATTTACGAGCTCCAAAATGCAGCCCCATGGATCCGGGAGAATATGTCATGATGACGACGAATGCAAGGGACGAAGGACCAATTGCACACACAATCGACCAACATTCAATTGAAATTGATGGAATGCTTTCGTTATCGCTCGAAATTTGCATTCGTTTTCATTCGTTCCACCCCTCCGTTTGTTCCACTACTGTCGGGTGGTGGTGAGTATTTTGACACCATCGTTTGTCTGTTTGGACTTCATTGGGGTGGAAAAAATACATCGGATTCCAAACCACACGTTTACTTTTAATGAACACATGTGTCGAATTGTTTAAAACTTGTTGCAAAGTTCCCACCGTCCGTTACGGAGAATTTTGAATTGGGTGAGACACAATGAGTGGTATACAAAAAGAAATTCCTGAAATACTGTTAATCGGGTGATACTGTGTTACGACTGAATAGCAACAACGGTAACCTAATTAAAACCAACAGCTGTTAATGGTATTTTTTTGTTGTTGAAGGAATTAAACTGGGTGTGTCTGAATCATTTCACAAACGAGTTATTGGTATATCTGATTTGATAAAAAGCCTATTTATGTGCTCAATTCGCGAATCAAACAGCACTTCTCCTATTGAAAAAGCTCCAATATGGTAAAGGATCCGGAAAAGTAATAACCCAGACGCTTTTATTGATTGCGTACGATCGAACGAACGAACGATGTATGCACAATTTATGCCCCACAAATCCACTTTCCGTGACCTACAGTAACCGCATTTCAATCACGTTATTCCTTCTGAGCATTCTCCTTTTATAGGAGGCCCCACCAATCCGGTGCGTTCGATTTATTGCCGTCCGTTTCCTTGGCCGACCTCGCACTGCTGCTCCTTCCGCCCAGTAGTGCGCTGACAAATCCTTGCGTTGTTAGGGCGGCGGCGTCAGGCTTTTTCGCCGAGCTGTTACTGCTTTCAATCATGATGGATTATGATTTTATATTTTCATACTCGTATCAATCATTTTATGATTGGCGTTAGCTGGATTGGAGGAACCTTCTGCATGGTGGTGAGCTAGTAGGAAATGTTCAATCATCGTTTCTAGGCGTTGAGGAAAGAAAGCTGTAAACCCAGCTGTGTGAATTTGCTGTGAGATGGTTGTGCGAAACGGCGAGACCTGCATGGAAATATACCGTAGTCGTAAGATTCTAAATTAGAACTTGACAGAAAAAAAAAACTTTCACAGAAGCAACCTTTTAGATGAAAAAATCATTAACCACATAAAGAAAAAGCTGCTGTTGATTACTAAGTTTCTTAAATTTACTTTATCACTCAATTTCAATGCTTATTCCAAAACCATCGTTCTGAATCACATTCGAACAATGTACTTGTACACACACCTTCCACAAGGCATTCATTATAGATAATGAATGGAAGTGCAATCACCGATGCGAATTGTATTAACAGAGCTCACACCGAGTCCGCTATAGGCACCCGAACTACGGACAATGCCCAATTTATGGGATCGATTTCAATTAACGCTCATGATGTGAATAAAAAAAAACATATTTACGCCCCTCGATATGCGACAGGCAGCCAGCCAGGAAGGATTGTTGACGTCTGAGCATCATTGTGGCAATTGGCGCTCTTCAGAATGGTCTTTCATGTATGAATTGAATCTGTTTAATTATCATATAGGGGGGTAATGACATATGCGGATGGATGGAAAATGTGGTAAAATTTTCCAGGGGCTCTACTCATCCGGAACCGATTAAATGCTTCCATCGGTATCTGCAGTTAATATGGGCATTATTATATTATTTGTTGATTCCGGTTTTCTCGAAAACACTTATTTTAATTGAAAGCGATTGTCGTTGCTAATCTGCTAGAGAATATCACAGACATCAAAGGCTTGTTTAAGCGTTGTCGGTGACATCTGTTTTTCGTAAATAGCTTAAAAATATTTGGGGTTATAATTGAGGAGGTTAGAAGCAAAAGGGTGTAAGTAACAAAAAACCCACTTTCGAGTAAATGACGTTTTAGAGTTTTTCACCAATTTTTCATCCCATACTAAATGTATGGAGTTTCAAAATCGACCCAATCTTCTACGATTTATTGTAATTTTTCTAATCATCGTAGAAACAATCTTAAAAATGTTCCTAAAAGCTTGAAATCTGAACAACTCTATGATACTATTAATTTTTACAGTTTGCTTTATGATATGCTCAGCTTAACCCGTTAACGCCCAAAGTGTCTCACAATTTAAATCTTCAAACAAATTTGTTATCAAAGGTCAAGTTTTAACCCGTTAACGCCCAAGGTGTCTCACAATTCAAATCTTCAAATAAATTTGTTATCAACGGTCGAGTTCCAATAAAATAAACATGATTTGACGAAAAAAATGGAAGTCTATGGTGTAGTTCCAAAAAAATTCTTCATTGTAGGTCCTCAATATCTAATAATTTTCCCGAGTTCTATTTCAGCCCAAATTCTATGCTATCGTTATATTCTGATCCGTATAGATACAATACAGCTCTAAACAAGTGAGAGAGATGATAACCACTCAAAAAGAATAGAAAAAGGACTTTTAAATTGGGGCAGAAATATAACCCGATAAACGCCTAAAATTATGCAATGCATGGTTCTTCTAATTTCATGTAATTTCGACTGCAGTATTCAACATTTCTCATTTTTTTTAATAAATCAAAAAAAAAGAGAGCTCAATGTGTGTAGCATACACAAACGTTAAAATACTGTAGAAGTTAGATTTTACACAGATAATCATTTATAATAAAGTAATTGAGTTTTTCCTTCAGCACCCCACAAATTCTCGTTACGTACTCACCATAAGTAAACTTTTCAGTAATTTTGCATGTTTCAGAAGAAAATCGTGTTTAACAGATACGTATTTCGACTTCAACTATAAAGTCGTCTTCGGTGTCTCGTACTTACAGGTATTCCACTAACACGCCCAGGTTTATGATCATTCCATTTTTTTTATATAAAATTAGAACCATATATACTCTACACGGCTTTGCACCACTCCATGGTTTTATAGTCGTGAACAATGTGTGGGTTTTATGGTGTTATTCTGGGACTATCAAAGTTACTTTGAAAAGATAATGTGTCTTTCGGCTACATGAAAAATGATAAACTACCCAAATATTCAATTTTATGCGATCTACCAATTGAAATTTAGAATTACGTACAAAAGTCTGAAAAACATAACGCTGGGGAGGAAGAACATTCCCGGTAGAAATCCCTGAAGGAATCCCGGGAGGATTTACTGAAGGAATTCTGAGAGGCATATCTGATAGAGTTCTGAGGGAATCTCAGCTGGAAGCTTGGTAGGAATCCCTGAAATAATCACAGATGAAATCCCGGGAGGAATTGCTGTATAAATCCCGGTTCGTAGAAAGAATTTCATTAGGATTCTCAGAATATGTTTCGACAAAACACTTTGCAAGTATACTAAAACGAATCTGTGAAGTAATTCCAGAAGATATCCGTGAAAAAATGCTGGTTAAAATATCTGAAAGAATCCCTCCAGGATTTTCTGAAGCAATTCTGGCAAAAATCCCTGAAGTTATTCCTGAACAATCCCGTAAAGAATACCTGATGGAATCCTTAGAGAGATCATGACAACAATGCCGGCCAGAAGCTGAGCAGGCATTCCAGCTAAGAACCATAGAAGATGTCTCTATGATCTAGGATTGCCTGAAAAAAAAAAAACTTGGGAAAATATATATTTTTTTCATATTTTTTCGGGAGGAATCCTTTAAGGAACAACAGGAAAAAGGAATAATCCTGGAAGGAATTTTTGAAGGAATTCCAGCACAAATTCCTGAAGGAATGCAGAAAAGAATAAATAAGAGAATCCTTTCAGGATTTTCCTAAGCAACCCCTGCAAAAATCCCTGAACAGAACTCCGGAGCAATCCGTACAGCAATCTCGGAAGCAATATTTGAAGGAATCTCGGAAATAAACATGAGATGATTCTCGAAAGGAGAAATGCCTGGAGAGATTTTCTGAAGGTATCTCAAAAACGAACCACAGTTCATCTAATCTCAATTCAATTCTTTACCCTACTCTCTAGCCTCTACCTTACTGTCTTTTTTGCCCTCTGTTCCAACCCTCTATCCTACGCACTATCATAACCTTCAACCCTACCCTCTAAACTATCCTCTACCATAACCACTGCCCTATCCTCTACCGTACCCTCTAGTCTATATTGTGCTTAATCGTACCGTCTACCCTACTCTCCACCCTAACATTTTTCTTACCCTCAACCCTACTCTCTAGCCTACCCACTTCCCTACCGTCTACCCTATCCTCTACCCTAACCTTCTACTCCACTCCCTCTACTTTATCCTTCACCCAAACCCTCTACCCGACCGTCTGCTCCACCGTTTATCCGCTACCGCTACCCTACCATCTACCATGATCATCCTCCCTTTTTCTCATTAAGCCCTATCGGTAGATACCCATAGATGCATGGTATTATAGCTCAAACTACCATGCCGTGGCCGCCATCTTGAATATGGTCTGCCATCTTGGGTTTCAAAATGGCGTCGGATATTCATTTTTGAGTTCTACTCATGAAGCCCGATCGATAGATACCCATATTGCATGGTATCATAGCTCAAACTCTCATTCTGTGGCCGCCATCTTGGATATAGTTCGCCATTTTGGATATGGTCCGCCATCTTGGATTTCGAAATAGATTCATATATCTATTTTTGACTTCTACACATGAAGCCCGATCGATAGATACCCTATTGCATGGTAGAATAGCTCAAACCACCATTCCGTGGCCGCCATATTGGATATGGTCCGCCATCCTGGATTTCAAAATGGCTTTAAATATCGATTTTTGACTTCTACTCATCATGCCCGATCGATAGATACCCTATTGCATGATATTATAGATCAAACTACTTTTCCATGGCCGCCATCTTGGATATGGTCCGCCATCTTGGATTTCAAAATGGCGTAAAATATCGATTTTTGACTTCTACTCATCATGCCCGATCGATAGATACCCATATTGTATGGTATTATAGATCAAACTACTCTTCCATGACCGCCATCTTGGATATGGTCCGCCATCTTGGATTTCAAAATGGCGTACAATATCGATTTTTGACTTCTACTCATCATGCCCTATCGATAGATATCCATATTGCATGGTATTATAGCTCAAACTACTCTTCCATGGCCGCCATCTTGGATATGGTCCGCCATCTTGAATTTCAAAATGGCGTCGGATAATCATTTTTGAGTTCTACTTGTGAAGCCCGATCGATACATACCCATATTGCATTGTATCCGAAGGAGTAATGCCGTTAAAAAGCATATATTCTGGAGTTTTCACCGCCATCTTGGAACCTAAGAGGCCGTTCATAAACCACGTAGACTTTTTCGGGGGAGGAGGGGGATCTGACCAAAGTCTACGCTCCATACAAATTTCAAAATTTTTGTATGGACAAAAGTCTACAACGGGGGAGGGGGCTCTAGGATGTCCAAATTTTGGGCTACGTGGTTTATGAACAGCCCCTAAGCCGCCATCTTGAATTTCAGTACCCCTGCTGCCACCTCCACATCCTAAGGAATGTGTATACCAAATTTGATTGAAATTACTTGACGCATTTCAGAGTTATGCCTATGTTCCGGGATACATATATACATACGTACATACATATAAACATACAAATAGACAAACATATAAACATACAAGCATATAAACATACAATTATACATAAATCGACTTTTGTATGTATTGATTAACAACTCTGCCGAAGAAATGAACTGTAAAATGTTAACCATTGTCAAGATTCCAGGGAAATACATTTTTTTTCGCATTGGAAATGGTGCTCACAGTTTGTGACAATATGCATTCTTTGCAGCATCGTTTACGCCACCTAGTGGACCAGTCACAAACTATATTGTTCACTATGAGCAAGGTATGGGTGTGAAGAACATCTTCTCTGAAGAAAGTATTCTAAAATCTTGCATAATTCTGGAGATATTCACATCAAAAGGACTGTCATATTTATAGGACGCTGGGCGTTCGGGGCATCTGTCCTATAAATAGGACGCTGGGCGGATATGGGTTAATGAAATAAGCATGATTTGATGTAAAAAATGGAAGTCAATGGTGTAGTTCCAAAAAAATCTTCATTGTAGTTCCTCAATATCTGATAATTTTCTTGAGCTCTATTTCAGCCCAACTTCTACGCTATCGTTATATTCTGATCCGTATAGATAAAATGCAGCTCTAAACAAGTGAGAGAGATGATAACCACTCAAAAGGAATAGAAAAAGGACTTAAAAATTGCTACAGATATATAACCCGATAAACGCCTAAAAGTATGCAATGCATGGTTCTTATAATTTCATGTAATTTTGACTGCAGTGTTCAACATTTCTCATTTTTTTTAACAAATCAAAGAGCTCACTATGTGTGGCATAAGCAAACGTTAAAATATGTTAGAAGTTGGATTTTACACACATAATGATTTCTAATAAAGTAATTGAGTTTTTCCTTCAGCACCCCACAAACTCTCTTTACGTACTCACCATACGTTAGCTTTTCAGAAGTTTTTCATATTTTAAAAAGAAAATCGTGTTAAGTACTGTTCCATTTAATTTGTATCCTTTGACAGATACGTATTTCGACCTCAACTATATGGTCGTCTTCGGTGTCTCGTATTTACAGGTATTGATAATATCCATGTTTTGATATAAAATTTCAACCAGATATTTTCCACGGCTTGTACTACTCCATGATTGTTTATTCGTGAACAATATGTGGATTTTATGGTGTTATTATGGGCACTATCAAAGTAACATCGAAAAGATAATGTGAAATCCCCCAAGGAATCCCGGGAGGATATACAGAAGGAATTCTGAGAGTCATATCTGGTAGAGTTCTGAGGGAATCTCAACTGAAAGCTTGGTAGGAATCCCTGAAATAATCACAGAAGAAATCTCGGGAGGAATTGCTGTATAAATCCCGAGCGAGGATCCCGGCTCATAGAAAGAATTCCATTAGGATTCTCTGAATATGTTTCGACAGAACACACTTTGAAAGTATACTAAAATGAATCTGTGAAGTAATTCCAGAAGAAATCCGTGAATGAATACTGGGTGAAATTTCTGAAAGAATCCTTTTAGGATTTTCTAAAGCAATTCTGGCAGAAATCCCTGAAGTTATTCCTGAAGGAATCCCGTCAAGAATACCTGATGTATTCCTTAGAGAGATCACGACAGGAATGCCGGCCAGAAGCTGAGCAGACATTCCTGCAAGAATCATAGAAGATGTCTCTATGATCTAGGGTTGCCTGAAAACAATCTCTGAACAATGCCTGAAGAAATCCTGGAAAGAATTGCTGAAGGTATAAGGAAAAGTCCCAAAAAAATGACCACGTGGTTTATGGACAGCCCCTCATCATGCCCGATCGATCGATACCCATATTGCATGGTATTATTGATCAAACTGATCAACTGATTTCAAAATGGCGTCGGATATTTACTTTTGAGTTCTACTGTGAAGCCCGATCGATAGATACCCATATTGCATAGTATCCGAAGCAGCTTTGCCGTTAAAATCATATATTCTGGAGCTTTGGTCGCCATCTTGGAACATAAGAAGCCATCTTGAACTTCAATATCCTTGCTACCACCTCCACATCCTAAGGAATGTGTTTACCAAATTTGATTGAAATTTCTTGACGCAATTCAGAGTTATGCCTATGTTCCGGCATACATATATACATACTTACATACATATAAACATACAAGCATATAAACATACAATCATACATACATCGACTTTTGTATATATTGATTAACAACTCTGCCGAAGAAATGAACTGTAAAATATTAACCATTGTCAAGATTCCAGGGAAATATTTTTTTTCGCATTGGAAATGATGCTCACAGATCGTGATAATATGCATTCTTTGCAGCATCGTTTACGCCACCTAGTGAACCAGTCACATACTATATTGTCCACTATGAGCAAGGTATGGGTGTGGAGAACATCTTCTCTGAAGAAAATATTCTAAAATTTTGCATAATTCTGGAGATATTCACATCAAAAGGACTGTTCTATTTATAGGACGCTGGGCGGATATGGGTTAAAATCGACGAAATGGTCACTTATACCCCTTTGCATCTGGGTCCCTCAATTGATATGAGCAGAGTTTTTTCAAAGCTATTTATCTGTTCATAAGTACAGTAATGCATACCTACTGCAATGGTCATGTTCCCTAACATTCAATTCAGATAATTTGTGTCAGGGAGCTTAAGATGCCCAACTAACAATGATAGCTAAATAATATCTAATTCAGCCATTATTTTTATTTCAGCATAAGAGCTGCTTATTCAGCTGTTGTAAGGTACCCCAGGGCAAGTAGGACCTAAAAAATGCTAGTTTAGTTTTGTCAAGCCAAAAAAATTTAAACATAAATAATTTTATAATTCCAATGGTTCTAAAAGACATTGTTGGTATATTTCTTCGCATTAAAACTGTTTTAAATTTTTTACATTCTGTGTATTATGCATATAACGAAAAGTAGAGTAGATCTTCATTTACTCCGTATCATGGGGCAAGTGGGACCTATTCGGAATGGTTATACAAATGGCTTAATATGTATTTATGCTTATATGTAAGGAAGCATAAATTATAAATATCTTATGCGAATAACTATGTTTGGCGATTTATGTTAGAAGAGTTTTGTGGTATCGTGCATAAACTACGTAACACATATAATGATGAATCACTGAGAGAAAAAAATGATTTAACTCTAGCAGCTCGTGCAAAACAAATTGATTTTTTTTAAAGCGCCATAAAGTTAAATGCCGAAGGATTTCCAAACTTGCTTTTCATATTACGAAGTTGATGAATCTTGCCAAAAGATTTTTTAAGCTTTACAGATGTTATGTTTTCTCTTACATAATTTTACGATCATTAAATAAATATTTTTAAATCGTGAACTTTGCATAAGTCGTTTTCCATTTTTTCATATTTTATGGCTGATTCCTCAACACTCAGAAAAACTCATTATGCAGCGAAAAACGAAAAAAAAATAATAGAATCTGCTTAGACGAAAATATAAAAAATAGATGGTTTCGAAAAAAAATATATTCTACCCAAAAATCAGCTATATTATCAGAATAAAAGTAATTACGTATAATTAAACGATTGATAACCTCAATAAGGCGCCGATTTTGCTTAACTTTTGTAATTTCGACGAGGCTGAAGAAAGCGAGATCAAACTATGAAAATGTGTTTGTTTACTCTCATAGGTCTCACTTGCCCCAGATGCTGAAATGCACTGGGGCAAGTGAGAGCAGTTATCTAAAGGTAACAAATGAAAATAAATTACAGATTTTTCGCTTAAAATAATTTGCAATAATATTATCCTAAAACCGAAAAAGTTTTACTTTATTTGTTATTCTATTTTAAAACGACAAATGTAGTGGGGTACGCTAATATCACTTAGTACATTGAAAATTACATATGAACAACAGTAACATATATGGTCTCTTTATGGTGAGAACAATAACAATTTTTGCATTCAAAGTATCCATCTATGTGATACCTATGTTTTCCATAAAAAATGTTTGCCTTGAAAATGAAAAAAAAAAAAAATATATATATATATATATAGCTGTAGGTCTCACTTGCCCCGGGGTACCTTACGTTAATAATGTTTGTTGGGTAGTAATATAAAAAAACTGCCGTATACAAGAGTGTCGAGAAATTACTGTGAGTGTAAAGGAAGTGACCGGGCGTTAAAAAGACTCAACTGTAGAAAAAAAAAACAATTTAACTGCCTAAGCATGCAAATTTAACGATGAAGGGAATTCATATGTGTTCAATGCATATGAATAGCACAAATAAATAAATACATGTATCATCAACCAAAAACGTACTAAAAACTAACCTTATCGTCGTTCTCCAGAGCTGCATAAAAGCTATTTCTATTGAAGCTTATTGCATTTTATCCGGTACTAACTGTTTCCTGTTTTTCAAAGGATAACACCATGTTGAAGCTTTCATTCGAAAAAGCTTTTACTGAAAACTCGATCGCCATACCGAGCTTTTCTCCTTATTTCTTCATTTCACCCATTCATGGAGTACGGATGGGTGGGTCATGCTGTGATTCCCCTTTTTATTCGCGCATGCGTGAAAACTAGAGTTCATTATGGCAAGAAAAATGTTCCCGAAATCCCAAGATGAGCAAAGCTAGGAACTGGTAGGATATGAAGTTCCGAGAACGATTTGGCCGTTTTTATGGAAAGCTAGCTTTTAGAACTGTTCGTCCTCCTTGAATTGAGAACGTAGTTATGGGCCCATGAAGATGCCCACATCATGTGGGAATGCTTTTTTATAGGAAAGCGCATCTGATTGAGAACTCATGTTTGTGTTATGTTCTGAAGATGTTCTCAATGGTGTTGAGAATATTTCGATGTGGTGGGATTATTTGTGTTCAGGTTATCTGAACTTTATAGTACTTTCATGATACTCAATTATCCTGAAAATAGCATTACATCTAACTTCCACAAATTCCCGCTTGGTGCCGTAGCAAAAGGACAATTATAATAAAAATTCTTAACTTTTACAAACATGAATTCCGAATGCATTCAGCGATGATAAAATTATGTGAATTATGGTACATCGCGTTCAATATGATGGAAAGTTCATGTCACTTAGGCACTAAGACTAATGTCACGCAAGTTTATAGAAGAAGCTGGGGATATCAGTATTAATTAACGGACAACCTCTTAAATTAGTTTTCCAATGCACAATGGTCCACGAAACAGATTTACGAGGAAAGATGCATTCAGCGCCTTCAAATGATTTTCTAGATTAATATGGTCTTCTACAAAGTTGTTCCTAAAAATAAGGCCCTCTTTTCAATATACATGAAAATTAGGGTGGTCCATATTTTCAAAGAAATTGGTAATCAAACTTTATTATTTGCAAGAATAATTATATTCATTCTTCGGGAAAGTTGTAGATCTATCAATTTTGAGCAAATTTGCTGAAGACACTTTTTATGTAGCTTTAAAATTGACCGATCTAGAGGTATTTTTCTGAATAAGCTTAGGGTGGTTCAAGAAAAACCGGTGTTCTGGCGTTAACCTTTTCAGTTTCGATTTTTCATCAAAGTCGCCCAAGAAACACTTGTGGAGCATTTGAAGACGCGTCGTTTCGTGCGCTGAGATGGTCGTTATCTCTTTTGGTTCAAAAGTTACAGGCGTTTTTCTTAAAAAATCATAGTTGATGGGTTGGGGCAAACATAAAAAATATCTTTAGCCCGCATTCAAAAGAAGAAATGTTGTTATAAAACATATCAAAAAATTAGAGGGGTGTTATTTTTGTAACTCAAGTGAAAAATACTTGAAAAGTGCCTATTTTTTCTAGAAAATCATCAATATCTTTTGAACGGAATAACGTAGAAACCTTCTCAGCGCACGAAAATGTGCGTTTTTCAAAGCTCTAAAAATGGTTCTTAGACAACTTTGATGAGAAATTTGTAACAAAAAAGATAAAGCGTTGAAACTGTTTGAACCAAATTTGGAGCATTTTCCTATAGCTTTCATAGGGTGATGCTAGAACAAATCGTTTTATTGCTTTATCTTTTTTGTTTCAAATTTCTCGTCAAAGTCGCCTAAGAACCACTTTTAGAGCTTCCAAAAACGCGCATTTTCGTGCACTGAGAATGTTGCTACGTCATTCCGTTCAAAAGATATTGATGATTTTCTAGAAAAAATAGGCACTTTTCAAGTATTTTTTCACTTGAGTTATAAAAATAACGCCCCTCTAATTTTTTGATATGTTTTATAACTACATTTTTTTCTTTTGAATGCGGGCAAAATATATTTTTTATGTTTGCCCCAACCCATCATAAACCCTTTTTAAAAAACCCAGATTAATCCACCTAGTGGTGATAGTGCCTTTCTCGTCGAATATGTACTCAAGAGCCATAAGCCGAAGTGTTCCTGAATTCTGAGAATACTCTAGAACGGAACAAATCTCATTTTCTTCTTTTGTCACAGTGCTTGTAAACTTATCAATGGGGGAGTAGAGTTGATAAATAATTAATGTATTTGATGAAAAAAATACTCAAACAATGAGCAAATCGGATTTGGTAATAAATTTTCTGGAGGACTCTAATTTCACTTAAAAATTTAAAAATTTATTGGTTGAGGGGGATTAGGGGCATAATGGACACCCTAAGCAAATGAGTACGTTAACGTTAGGCCTGTATAACAGAGAAAACCTTAACATATTATCAGTTGGCTTACAACTTTAGTATGATTTCTACGTATTTCAATCTACAGCAGGTAGAATGTCTTTATTGTGAAGAAATAATGAATTGTTAATCGTGTGTTTTTTTTGGCTAGCAGAGTAGGTACGGGGCGAAATGGACACCCATCGGGGCATAATGGACACCCCTGCATATTTTATGCTAATTCTTTGATTACATCGATCAGTTAAGTAATTTGCCCACGAAGATCGATACCACAGATAAAATATTCCATCTTAGACGAGACGAGACGACTCTTAAACGCCCAACAGTATGCAATGCGCGTACATCCATTCGTAATTGCCAGTTTTCATTTCGCCCCAAATCGACTACAATATTGAAATTTCTATTTTGAGTAAATTCTAATCACAAATAAAATACTTTATCCATTAGAGTGGGTCATCGTTTATATGGAAAAAAGAATAATTCAATGGTATCCCATCAGATCAAAGCTTTTTTGATCCCATTTCAGGACCCAAATAAGTGTGCAAAATTTGGGCACGATCGGTTTTGTCTACGTTTTGCGCATCGCGTTTGAAGTTTGTATGGGATCTTACATGGAAAACACACACTTTTTTGCATTTTTCTCATAACAAGCTCGAATTTGTCTAAAACCCTGTAACCGATCAAGTGAAAACATAGTCTAGGGTGTCCTGAAAAACTTTGTCGAAGACCACGAAGTATCAGATCACTTAGGAAAATAGTTATAGCATTGGCATTGCTTGGCGAAACAGCATGATTTTGTTGCTATTGTTATTCCTTTACATGTTAAAACCTAAAGACACACATGGGGTTTGTTGGTTATAACTATTTTCACAAGCATCGGATCGCTTTGCGGTCTTCAACAAAGTTTTTTAGAACATCCTAGGCTACCATTTAACAATATCGGTTAAAAAGTTTCAGAGAAACTTTTTCAACTTATGGCAAAAATGCAAAAAAATATGTTTTCCCATACAAAATCTCATACAAATTTCAATTGCAATGCGCAAAGTGTAGACGCAACCGATCGTGCTCAAATTTGGCACAGATAGGGTCTTGTACCATTTGGGCAGCTGTACCTATTTTGGGCACTTGTCGCTATAACTAAGTCAATTTCAAACCGATTGATTTGAAATTTTGTATAGAGTTAGGCACGTACAGTTTCTAACTCTGTACAAAAATTCAAATCAATCGGTTTGAAATTGACTTAGTTATAGCGACAAGTGCCCAAAATAGGTACAGCTGCCCAAATGGTACAATACCCTACTCAGGACCCGAAACGGAACCAAAACAGCTTTGATCTGAGAAAACGGTTCCGATGACCCACTCTATTATCCATTGCTAAATCTACGTATACATGCAGATAAGGTAGCAATTCACTTGTTTTTATGATGGAAACACTCAAACACTCGTATTACCTTATGTGCTGCTGCGTTGAAATTATAAGAATATCACCATATGAAAAACATATTTCAATTTCATTGATATTTAGGTTATTTTGCGGTCATATGAATGATAATTTTTAATAATAGAACGATGACTTGATCCTTTATACTTATGCATTAAAAGTTTAGCATAAAAGTCAACGGTTGCGGCTAAAATAGGGGTGTCCATTTCGCCCCGGGTGTCCATTATGCCCCGATCTCCCCTATTTATTTGTGCTCATCCTCAAAATGATGAATTACGAATAAAATTTCCAAGGGTGACCCCTCTTGACTTAAGAGAAAATCGAAATTTTCATCAGCTTTATTCAGAAAAGCAACAATTATATCAAAGCCATAATCGAATTTGTAAACTTATTGATGGCTCATATTCCGAAGTTATGTATTATGTTAAACGTATAAGCAGAGTTGAAAATATCAAACCTTTCAGTTGACTGCACTGGATGCCGATCATCATCAAGATATTTCGGCAAATTTTTTTCTGCACACTTTAGCCTTTATTTTATTATCATTGGTTATAAGATTTATTTAAAATTTGACAAAAAAAAGTGCAAGCTAGTGAAACTTCTCATAATAAAACCCATTCAAATTTCAACCGTGTTACAGAGCGCGAGGGCTCAACCAGTTGCATCAAAATTGTGCGTATTAATTTCAACCGCAAAAGGGGATTGATGCTATAAAATTAAAATTTCCCCATACAACGTTGATTCATCCTACTGTACAATTACGTCTCAGGAATCTAAAATGGTGTGATTGGACAAGATCGCTTTATTTTTTATTAAGATTTTGTTCCTTTACGCATGTTTATCGCTTGCATTGATTTTGTTCACCTTCGTAATTTCAGCGATGCATTCAATCCTGATTCTGTAACACTGCTTGTAATATTAGGTGTGGTCAGAGACTATTTTCTTGCTGCCCGTTTATCTGGTTATCCAACATTTTTGATGATTTGATGTTTCATATGCATGGGTTATGTTCACTTTTTGATTGGTCACTTCCGGCGGGTCACCTGGAACCGGTTTCGGAACACAACCGGTTCAGATACAGTATGAAACTATTTTCCTGCTTACCGTTCATCTGGTTATCGAAAAAGCCGCTCTTTGATGCGTCGCATGCATGGGTTTGGTTCAATTTTTTTATTGGTTACTTCCGGCAGGACACCCAGAACCGATTCCGGAACACTACCGGTTCAAATATGGTCTGAAATTACTTTCCTGCTTACCATTCAACTGGTTATCGAAAAAGCCGCTCTTTGATGTGTCGCATGCATGGGTTATGTTCACTTTTATATTTGGCCACTTCCAGCAGGACACCCGAAACCGGTTCCGGAACACTACCGGTTCAGGTATAGTCTGAGACTATTTTCCTACTTCCCTTTCATCAGATAATCGAAAATGCCGTGGTTTGATGGGTCGCATGCATGTGTTTGTTGCATTTTCATATCTAGCCCCTTCCTGGGGTACCGATCCGGAACACCTAAATGGCCATAACTCCGGAACGGCTGGACAGATCCGAACCATTTTCAATAGGAAATAATGGGACCAGATTCCGCGTCGAATGAACCGTCGGTCGTTAAAATCGGTTGATGTTTACTATCTAAAAGTTAGGTGACCTTTTTTGTACACACACACACACACATACGCACACACATACATACACACACACACACATACACACACACAGACATCATCTCAACTCGTCGAGCTGAGTCGATTGGTATATAACACTTGACCCCTCCGGAGGCTCTATCAAATTTTCGTTTTCAGAGTGAACATATAGCCTTTCGGTACACCTTGGTGTACGAGAAAGGCAAAAACTATGATTTTTTAAGAAAAACGCCTGTAACTTTTGAACCAAAAGAGATAACGACCATCTCAGCACACTAAACGACGCGTCTTCAAATGCTCTACAAGTGTTTCTTGTGCGACTTTGATGAAAAATCGAAACTGAAAAGATTAACGCCAGAAAACCAGATTTTCTTGAACCACCCTAAGCTTATTCAGAAAAATACCTCTAGATCGGTCAATTTTAAAGCTACATAAAAAGTGTCTTCAGCAAACTTGCTCAAAACTGATAGATCTACAACTTTTCCGAAGAATGTATACAGTTATTCTTGCAAATAAAAAAGTTTGGTTACCATTTTTTTTGAAAATATGAACCACCCTAATTTTCATGCACATTTTAAAGAGGGCTTATTATTAGGGACAACTTTGTAGATGACCATATTTGCCTTTAAACTCATTTGAAGGCGTTGAATGCATCTTTCCTCGTAAATCTGGTTCGTGGACCACTGTGCAATGTCATCAATCAATCTTAGAATGCACTAAACAGTAATAAAGCTCGACTTAATGAGATAAATTTTGTATATGGGCGCACAGTGGTCCAGATTTGAAAATACGTGGCAAAAATTGCCAAATCATAGTAACCAGCTAGTGTTAGCCTTAATAAATATACTGAAACATTAATGAGCTCTCAATTTCATATTAAAGGCATTTTCATTATTTGTTGATTTCTCCGAACGGATTCCGAACAAAATTGCTGTTTTTCATCATTTCGTTATACACATATCATTATGGCGCTAATGTTTTGGCAGCTCTTGGCAACTGCAATTTTTCTTAATCAACCCTGCATTCTTAGACTAGCGTTTGAACCGAATATCTGCGCGGGGAGTAGCTGGGAGCGATTTGTAAGACATTTTGAAGTTGAAGTATAAGAATTTCTCGTACTAATAATATGTAACGTCTATTTTGAAGCCAACAGTGTTAGTTTGATCTCTTTTTCCATTTCAGGTGCCTAATATACACAGAAACTTCCCGAGCAGAGGAAAAAAGCTCAATAATAGCATATTTTGATACGAAGATCAAAAAGTGATATTTGTTTGTTTGAGATAAGAGGTAAAAGTACTGAAAATAAAATCTCAAATTTACTCCTGGAACATCATCATCATAGCACATTTAGCTCTTGGTAAGATCTAACCAATAGCAGTGAGCTATTTGATTGATCTTCAAATATCAAATTTTGTTTTTGGATAGATGGCTGAAGAACATTATTTTGCTAAATAAAAGAAAATCGGGTTAAGTACGGTTCCTTTGAATTCCACTAAGAATTTGCATCCTTTGACAGATACGTATTTCGACCTCAACTGTAAGGTCGTCTTCAGTGTCTTGTACTTGACTCGACTCGGCAAGTACAAGACACTGAAGACGACCTTACAGTTGAGGTCGAAATACGTATCTGTCAAAGGATGCAAATTCTTAGTGGAATTCAAAGGAACCGTACTTAACCCGATTTTCTTTTATTTACAGATATTCCCCTAACAAGCCCAGGTTATTCATCATCATTATTTTGCTATTATTTTCAGTTTTGCTATTATTTTTCATGGTGTGGCTTCGGAGTTAGTTTGACTTTCTATTCCGCAGATTCATTACCTGTTCTGTGGCTTAGTTGATTAAAGTGCCGGTCTAGTAAATACGAAATCGTGGGTTCCAATCCCAGCAGAACGCAATATTTTCACTAAATTCCATCTCTCAATTTGCCAATTAGCAACATTTCGTGCCTTCTAATCACCAGTTTATCCAGTAATGCTTAGTTGACTTGAAAAATACTTCATTCAAGAATAAAAAGTAGTTGTTTTTTTTATTAAAAAGAGTAAACAAAGTATTTTTCAAGTGCACAATGCATAGTTTAAGAAAAGTGGAAAAAATGTATTTTTTGTTTCGTTCCCATCGTCCCCATCCCAGCTTGCTGACGTTGTGTACGGTTTGAGTCAAAAATGGCCTTAATGCACAAGGGGTGTGAAGGGAGTCCATGGGAAATTCATTCAAGGATTGCCATATCAGTACCTACAGGGGATAGACAAAATGATCGACACAGGCAAAATTTTCACTTTTCAAAAAATGTTCAACTACCAGTTTGTGTATCTTCCCGGGAGTGATTGCCTTCGAAGTGCCAAATTAGAAGGATTATAGCGCGCGGTGATCGATCGTGGGGTAAAGTTGTGCCTTAATTGCCCTTAATTGCCCCTAGATCAACTAGTTGTGCATCAATGTTCAAAATTTGGAAAAGATCGGGCTGTTCTGCACGAAGTAATAAAGATTCTAGAAAAAGATATAATTATCCGATAGCCAACTTTGAGCTGTTATAGCTGTTATATCTCTGGATTCAATGAACCAAATGCAATGAAATTTTGACCACTTATGACTTATATAATGAGCTATGAACAACTTTTGACTTAACTTTAAATTATTAACATGGAATAAAATAATAACGATTAGAATATTTTTCTAATAAAACACCAAATTATTGAAAACTTCAACATCGTTCCAAAATTCAAGATGCTTATTTTAGTTCATATAAATTCTCTCTTATTGACTTGAATATAAATATGATTTGAAGGAAAGTAAAAACATAGCCAGCAATAAATTGAAAAAAGTAATGGATACATATTAAAAATAGACCAATTGACTAAAAAAATCATAAAATAAATGAAATTGCTCTTACTTTTTCGTTTGTTAATAATTTCATGTTAAGCCAAACGTTTTCAAGAGGTCATTATATAAGTCATTAGTGGTCAAAATTTCATTGTATTCAGTTCATTGAATCCGAAGATATAGCAGCTCAAAGTTGGCTATCGGATAATTATACCTTTCCTCAGAATCTTTATAATTATGTGCTGAATAGCCCGACCTGTTTCAAATTTTGACCACTTATACACAACTTGTTGATCTACTTACTGTGGATTATCATACTGAAAATTTTGAGAATATTTTATGCACTTTTCGAAAAGTTACAGCTAGTTGAATATTTTTTGCAAAGTGAAAATTTTGTCTGTCCCGATCATTTTGTCTATCCCCTGTACATACTAATATTTTTTCAAGTATTTCTTCTAAAATTTTGAGGAATTTCTTCAAAAATTGTTCTAGAAATTTCTCAAGAAATTTTACTAGATATTCTTCCAAGCGTTTCTTTAAAAGATGTAATTCCCTGAGATTTTTTTTTCTCAAAGGTTCAGAGCCTCTTTTTGAAATTTCTTTTGAGTTTTGCTTTAGAATTTCAGTTTTTTTTTCAGAAACTATTGCCTAAATCTCTGCAGAGGTTACTTCATGTGAATATTACTGCATTCATTCAACGATTTTCTCGGACAATTATTTGGAAATTCTTCTAGAAAAATCCCAAGAGATTGTACTGAAAGTTTCCCCACGGGTTTCTCTAATATTTCCTTCCGGTATTCATCCTGGCATTGCTATGGATTTATTCAGACCTTCCTACAGGGATTCTTTCATATTTTTTTCCCCGAAGAGTCTCTCAACAATTCTTGCAGAAGTTTCTCCAGAATCTATTCCTTAGCAGTTTCCGTGGAATTTCGAGATTTTTTTCTTTGAATACCTCCAGGTTCTCCGGTTTTTCCAGGTGTTATTGCAAAGATTCCATTAAAAATTAACTTTTGAGAGGTTTTCTAAATAATTCTTCCATGAGTTTTTATTTTTTCTGAAGGATTCTTTTCAAAGATTTCTCCAAGTAGTTGCTTAGGGATTATTTAGGCTGATACAAATTTATTTTTTTAATTTTTGTCTCCCTCCTCCAAACAGTTTTGGATGGGTTTTGAATTTTGAGGGGGCAGATAAAAAATATTTATTGAAATCACGGGTCTTGCTAAAAATTCTTTAAATGATCCGTTGAATTTTTAATATTTTTCAGTTCAAATGCTTTATTATTTTTATTCTCTACCCCTCGACCAGCTAAAGAGTGGTAGAACAAAAAGTGAAATAAATAATTCATTCCTGATGGAACCGTTAAAGCAATTTCCAAAAATAAAACTTTTGCGAAAATTTCTGCAGGAAATAACTGAAGGAAAATCTCAAATACAGGTCGGACTCGATTATCCGGAGTCGGGTTCTGCTGCTTCTCAAATATATATCCGGGAAACGGATTGCTCTATAGAGCTGAAATTTTGGCATGTTGTTAAGCCAACTTTGGTTGGTGATCAGTCAAAATGTCAGCTTCTTACAGCATTTCGTTTCCGAGATATTATGTTGGGTAGCGCCAGAACCTGACTCCGGATAATCGAGTCCGACCTGTAATATTTGGAGAAAACCTGGGAAAACTTTTCGAAGCAATTCTTATAGATTTTTTTTAAGAATTCTCTAATAACTAATTAAAAGAAGCCTAAGAAATCTCTTGATGAAATACCCCAAGTAATCTCTGGAGATAAAAAAAAAATCCTCCGAGGAACTTCAGACTAAATTCGAGCCCTAATTTCTGGAAGAAGCCTTAAGGTGTACCGCGATCTGGACGGTGGATTTTACCCTATAGTGTTAGCTTGAACCTACAATGCTATGACCGTATGAGTAATTGCACTTCAGTGAACATTCACATTCGAGTGTATGGATTTTAGGATATGAAGAAATCTTCAGTCAAATCCCTGTAGAAGTCTTCAAGAGTTATTTGCTAAAAAATTAAGTTGGAGATTTCTACTGAATTTAATCCAGGGGTTACACTTTACCAAGTGTTTCACCGATATTTTTTTTTAATTTGCATGTAGATAACCATTTATAAATTCCATTTGGGAAATTCAACTGGATAGTTTCTCACGAAATTCATCCAATCGTTTCATCAGGATTTCCTTTCCATGTTCAAAATTATATTTGGGGATTTTTCGAATTATGTCTCCAGGGAATCCTAGTTGAACTTTTCAAATGTGTCGATGTGAATTTTACCATAGATTCTTGTAGAATTTCGTCCAAAGATTCCATCGGTGATTCCCCCAATTTTTTCAACAGAATTTTCTACCGGGATTTGTAGATTTGAAGCAGTTTTAAAGATTACACCTTCGAGTTTTACAAATTCTTTGGAGAATCAACCAGGGATTCCATATGAAAAACTCATAAGGGTAGTTCTCAATGGATTCGTGGGAATTCATTGGGGCATTTCTCAATGGATTCGTTCCGGAAGTTTTCCGGAGATTCATTGAGGACCCGTTTAGGTAACCCATCGGAAATTACGCCAGAAATTTGATCGTACACATCTTCAATAATTTTTCAAAGAATTTGTCCATACATCATTCATAAGAATTCATTTGAGATTTCTTAAAATCTTCCTTCAGGGTTTCGTGAAAGAATTTATTCGAAAACTTTTCCATTTATTTGAAAGAAAGTTTCTGTAGGGATTATTTTTGGTATTTATATTGAAATTCCGCGATAAGTTTCTTCAGAGATTCGAAGAATTCTTCTGTCCATAAATTCATGGGATATTTTTCATGTAAACTGTCCGATGGATTCATAAAATAACAGTATTTTCATATTGTTTTTGCAGTGATTCCATCAAAAGTCTCTGTTTAGGTTCTTTGAGCAATTTCTCCAAAAAATCCTGATCAAAATTTAAAAATAAAAAAAAATTGGAGAATTTTTCCAGTGATGCCTATAGAAATTCGTTACGGATTAATTGGGCAATTTATTCCAACCAGAGTTTTTCAAATAACCCTTGAAGTTTTTTCATGTTTTTTAAGAACATCATTCGAGATTTTTTTTTTTTGAAAAATTTCTCCAGGATTGGGGAAATTCTTCAAATATTGTGTGTTCAATTTCTCGATGCGTTCATTGGAATACACACCCATTGACCATTGATTTCCATTGACAGTTTCTCTAAATATGTTGTACATAATAAAAGTTGATCAATCAAAAAGTATTTTTATAAGTTAAAGGGTGGCTGAACGGGCTCATTAAGAAGTTAACCATCAATATTAACTTCTTTTGGAGGAATTCCTGGAGGAATTGCCGGAGGCACTCCTGCAGGAATTTTCAAAGAAGCACACTGAAGTTATTTCGGATTGAAATTTTGAGGAATTTATCAAATGGTTAACTGGATAAGACGACTCATGAAAAAAAATACGAAGGATGTTCTGCAAGAATTTCCTAAGGAATTTACAGATGAACTTCCAAATGATCTTCCTGAAAAGAGTTAACAGAAAAGAAATCCTGAAGAAACTCCGAATGAACTCATAAAAGAATTTTGTAATACTGAATTAATTGAATTCCGCACGATGGAAGAGCATCCATTTATCAGTCGCTTAATGTAATCTAAGCTAAATAAAACTAAACATCAATACTCATCGTAAGTATACTAGCACAGCTCCTTTTATTGAAAACAAAACCTGTATAATAATTTGAAGATACTTATAAATCTAGTTGAGCGGATATCCTCGAAATACCACCACCGCCCATCTGAATACCGCAAGCAACGACATTCTTCAGCGATTAATGTCGTTATCCTGAAGAAAAAAATCCGAGAAATTTCAGCATAGTGAGAAAAAAATTAGAACCTCAACGTTTTATCTCGGTTTCAGTGGGTGATAATATCCCTGTTCCACGTCTTCATTTCACTTTCGTCCTGCTCAACTTTGACTCAAGTTCCTTACTGCGATTTTCCATTCCATTCGCCGAAAACCGTCTGGTAATGCTTCTTTTTTGTTTCAGTGAAGCTCGAAGTTTGCGTGCTTTAAATGTTCTTCCTCCGTCTGGATTCCTCTTTTACTGACTATCGTCATGGCAGTAAAAATTGTTTTATGTGATTGCAGGCCCCGCCCTCCTTGTCCCCGTCGCGGCCGCTGACTGAAGCATATCGCCGGCTGCTTGAATTGGATTGTCTTGCGACAAGGACGACGACGTCGTCAGCGGCGGGTGTCCACTTTCTTGTTGTTATTTTAACTGAAAACCAGCTTACAATGCAAAAGATCCGCAACAACAACAGCCCGGGTAAGGCTAAGGAAGCGGAAAAAAAGAACAAAAATGCGAAAAACTGGAACGAAATAGAACCAAGAAATGCGAGCAGCAATCTGAAAGTGGATCCTGATTTTATTACGTCGTTCATTTTATCGCGCGTTTTTTTTTTCTTTCTACGGCAGCTGGTCGGTTTTTGGTTTTATTGCTAATTTTTACGCACTCCAGGTCGCGAGGCAGACCTACCTAAGCCCAAAAATAAAAGGAAAGCGGTGAGCGGACGACGAAGGGCCACTTTTCGACTTGGAGACAGGTTCAATTTTCACGGTATGTTGCGAAAAAAAGGAAAACAAGATTGCAGGGCGCGTCCTAGATGACACAATTGATAAAACTTTTCCATCAATTTGTCACCGACCGGTTCGGGTTTGCCTTGGCGGCCATGGGTTTGAGAAAATGACAAAAAATGTCTCAGTTGCTTACAACTTCCGTCGACTAAAGGGGACCATCATCGTGAACATCGACCTGAACAGACCTCCAGCAAAGTTAATCAGAAGATTTATGGCTATCAAATAGTGTTAAGTGTAGTGCGTAATTCCGCCGCTATGTGGCGCCATTGTGCATTTAAAACGAAGTACTTTGACATGGTTTATCTCATGATTCTGACCACCTAGGCCATACGCCGTAGTTTGACACGTCGCCGGTTTATATTTCGCGCAGGTGATCAGTACATAAACAAAATTAAGATTGCATAAAGTTATACTAAAAATTTCTCACGATCACTGTCGTGGGAGTTTCTTATTATCGATTTTCTCATCTGTAAATCCTGGAGGCATCTCTGATGAATTTGCTGGAAGAATCCCTGGTGAATATCCTGTAGGCATCACTGAATCCTTCTAGAAAAATCTCGGTGGAAAAATGAATGATGAATAATGAATGAAATTTAATGAAAAATGACAGGAGTATCTTCAGGGAAAACAGCAGGAGTTCTTTCAGAAGGATTTATGGATGCTTCCTAGAGATACATCAGAGAATCATCCTGCAGATCCTTCAGGGATTCCCATAGGAAGTTCTTCAGAGATTAAAAAGAGAGTTCCTTCAGGTTCAGGGATTCCTTCTGAAGTTCCTTCAGGAATTCGCACAGGACTTTCTTTAGGAACTATTCCAGGAGATCCTTCGAAAATTCCTTAAGAGTTCCAAGAAGGGATTTCTCCTGACATTCTGTTGACAAAAAGATCCTTCTGGGATCACTCCGAGAGTTTCATCAAGGTTTCCTACATGAATTCCTTCTAGTATCCCTCCTGAAGTTTATTCAAGAACTCATCCTGAAATTCCTTTCAGAATTCAGGTATCAATAGGTCAGCTCCAGCGGCACGTTCTCTCCCTAATAGCTCCAGGAGGGATGCCTCCAGGAATTCCCTCAGAAGATCCCTAAGCTATTTCAACAAAAGTTCGCTCAGGTATCCTTCCAGAAGTCCCTTCAGAGATTTTTTTTCAGGAGGATTCATTAATGCCTCCTGGAGATCCATCAAAATTTCCGTAGGAAGTTTCTTCAAAAAATCCTGCAGAAGTTCCCTAAAAACCAGTCTTAAGCTTCTGCAGGGATTCATTCTAAAGCCCCTTTATTTATTCCTAGCAAGGATACCTTCAGTAGAATTAAAAGACTCCCTCAGAAAATTATTCAGAGTTCCTTCTAACATTACTTCAGGTATCCTTAGGGGATTCCTTGTGAAGTTCCTTTAGGGATTCTCCCAGAAGTTCTTCCATGGATCTCTCCTGGGGTTCTTTCAGATTGTAGATTGAGATCGAGATTTTTCCAGGATTACTCATGGATGCCTCCATGAGCTACATCAGAGATTTCTCCAGAAACTCATTCAGTATTTTCTACAGGAGTTTCTTCAGGGAATCTTGTAGGAGTTCTTTCAATAATTTCCTAATGATTATAATCAGGAGTTTCATGGAGTTTCTACAAGGATTCATACTGGATTTTCTTCTGGAATTTCTCCAGGAATTCTTTAGGGGGTACCTCCTGCAAATCCTTCCCCCTACTCGGAAAGTTTCCCTTTGAGGGAATCCACTGAAAATCCTTCGAGAATTCCATCTGGAATTCCTTCGGAGATTCCTACCGGAATTCTTTCGGGAGATCCCCATGGAATTCCTGCATGGAATTCTCTTGTAATTTCTTCGTGGATTCATCCTGGACTTCCGCACCCCCAGAAAGTTTGGCATCACCTGAAGACTTCATCATTTTCTAGACTGTATCTCAAAAACCGTATCCCCTGCATAGTTTAGACCTCCAGCAAAGTTAATCAGAAGATTTATGGCTATCAAATAGTGTTAAGTGTAGTGCGTAATTCCGCCGCTATGTGGCGCCATTGTGCATTTAAAACGAGGAACCTTCAAAGGTTCCTCTGGACTTCCTTTGAGGGTTCCTCCTGGAATTACTTCGAGAATTCCTCCTGGAATATCTTCGAAGATTCTTCCTTGAATTCTATCGGGAAATACGCCTGGAAATCTTTCGGGGATTCCTCTTACAATTCCTTTGGGGATTCTTCCTACATTCCACCATTTGAGGGTCATAAGCCTGCTGAACAACTTTACCGAAGGTCTAAACATTGCAGAGGATACGGTTTTTGAGATATAGTTTAGTAAATCATAAGGTTTTCAGTTAGTGGGTCGCGAAGGCATGGAGGGTATTGTAGTACCTGTCTTAAGAAACTTTTGTCAAATTATATTGTTGGCCATTTTCATATTTACAAAAGTCTTATGGAAGGTAAATAGACAATATCAGATCAGTCGTGATATCTTAGGTCATCCAAATTGTTCTTGAGTTTAGATCCTAAAGTCTGCGTGTGTAACGGTAACTGATTTCATTACACAAAGCTGCGATTTGTAATCTATCATGTCCAGTAAGTCTTCTGAAAATTCAATAGACAGTACAATGATTCGGGATATCCTAGGTCATCCAAACTGTTCATGAGTTTAGATCCTAAAGTCTATGGGTGTAACGGTAACTGATTTCATTATACTAAGTTGCGATTTGTAATCTATCAGGTCCAGCAAGTCTTCTGAAAGGTGAATAGTCAATATCACATCAGTTGGGATATCCTAGGTCATCCAAACTGTTTTAGAGTTTAGATCCTAAAGTCTGCGGGTATAACGGTAACTGATTTCATTATACAAAGCTGCGATTTGTAATCTATCATGCCCAGTATGTCTTCTGGAAGGTAAATAGACAGTATAAGATCAGTCGGGATATCCTAGGTCATCCAAACTGTTCTTGAGTTTACATACATAAGTCTACGGGTGTAACGGTAACTTTTTTCATTATGCAAATCTACGATTTGTAATCTATAATGTCCAGTAAGTTTTCTAAAAATTCAATAGACAGTATCAGATCATTCGGGATAGGTCATCCAAACTGTTCAAGAGTTTTGATCCTAAAGTCTATGGGTGTAACGGTAACTTCTTACATTAAAAGCTATGATTTGTAATCTATCATGTCCAACAAGTCTTCTGAAAGTTACAAATGTTGTTTTCATCAACTAAGCTTCATACCAGTAAGGAGCCCATAATATCCTAAAAATATATAACAACGCGTATTGTTCCTCTAACTGCTTTGGTAAGTACAGTGGATTATGTAACACCTTAACGTAGTGGCAAACGCTTTTATCACAAGTGTAGACCTGAAGCTATGGTCTCCGGAGTAGTGATGTTGATCTGGAATATCTCAAAACTATCATTACAGATTACAGTCTAAAGTTCATTGTGAGACTAACTACTGTTACTATCAAGAGCTAAACTTCAGGATAGTTTAGACGACTCTCAATGTCCCAAAGTTTCATAAAAATATATAGTAGACTTTAGGTTGGTACAGTCATCGCTATTGATTATGAAACGTTACTCAGTATGTCAGATATAGCGAGTGTAGACCTGAAGTTCTAAACTCATGGATAGTTTGACTGACCTGGAACATTCCCATAGTGTTTCTAAATGATATTTCCGATTTCAAGAGCTTCATGGATCTCAACAGATCCTATGCTATTATTTATGGTGAAAACATAAAGTTTTCTTGTAGATTTGAAGGGCTTCATTATAGAACAGTTTGGACCACCGTGAATGTCCCAAAGGTTTATAATAAAAAAGTAGACTTTAGATTATTCCAGTAACTGCGGTTGATTATGCAGCGTTGCTCAGTATAACAGGTATGGATACAGCTACGAGTGTAGACCTGAAGTCCTGAACTCCAAGGAAGTTTGGTTGACCTTCAATATCCCTGTAGTGTCTCTTAATGACATTTGAGATTTCAAGAGCTTCACGGATCTCAGCAGATTATGCTATGCTATTATTTATGGTGAAAACACATAAAACTTTTCTTGTAGATTTGAAGGGCTTTATTATAAAGCAGTTTGGACGACCGTGAATGTCCCAAAGGACATAGTAAAATAGTAGACTTCAGATTGCTCCAGTAACTGCGGTTGATTATGCAGCGTTACTCAGTATAACAGATATGGATACTGTTACGAGTGTAGACTTGAAGACCTGAACTCCAAGGTAGTTTGGCTGACCTGGAATATCTCTGTAGTGTCTCTGAATGATATCTGAAATTTCAAGAGCTTCGCGGACCCCAGTAGATTATACAATACTATTAAATATGGTGAAAACACAAAAAAATATTGTAGATTTTAAAGACTTTATTATAGAACAGTTTGGATGACCCTAGATGTCCCAAAGATTTATAATAAGCTCTTAGACTTCAGATTGCTGCAGTAACTGCGATTGATTATGTAGTGGATACTGTTACGAGTGTAGACCTGAAGTCCTGAACTCCAAGGTAGTTTGACTGACCTGGAATATCCCTATAGCGTCTATAAATGACATTGTAAATGTCAAGAGCTTCACGGGTCCCAGTATCTTATGCAATGCTATTAGCTGTGGCGGAAATACATAAAATCATTCTTGTAGATTTGAAGGTCTTCACTACAGGACAGTTTGGAATACCTAGAACATCCCAGAATATAAAACACCTTTTGATATTCTTGATGAAGGCTAAATGGATACATATAAACGAAACCCACATCCAAGTTTAGCTTTTAGAACAACTGCTATGTCAATTATTTCGTTTTTTTTTTCAAATTTCATGGTTTTCAGGATGTTCTAGGTTATCAATGAAGTCCCAAATACAAATATCCTGATTTTTCCCTAATAGAGGACTCAATTTGCAACAACTTTGCCGAAGACAGTATTCTGTTTATCGAATGGGTGAATTTATAAGCCGTTTCAATGTTGGGGTCATATATGATCTCTCCGGCTCCAAAGGGTTAAATTATCATCATCATCATCAAACATTGGGAAGCTGTTTTTTCGTTCCAAACAAAACTTTTTGTCATAAAAATGTATTCACTGTATTCCACATGAAGAATGGAATGCAGTGAATACATTTTCATGGCAAAAGTTGTTTCGAACGAAAAAAACTGCTTTTCATTTTCCGAAAAATGATAACGGATGCTTGAGCCTTAAACTGATCACAGATCAAAAAAAAAAAGAGAGTTTGAAAAAATGCTAGATTACGTAAGTCTATCAAAACTTATGAACGTGATGGCGTATGTCATGAAATACGTTTTGGTGTGCCGCCAAATTCAATAAAAATCAAAAGTGGGTCGCAAGCTGTAAAAGTTTGAGAACCCATGAATTAAGGTGTTGCATTACTAGACGATGCGATTCCATATTTATGGCGGGTAGTGTACACTCTCCTCTGCTTTCTTAACAGCCACATAACTCCCATTAGAACGCCGTCTGCTCAATAACAAGAGCTAGATGGCTGATTTGAAATGAATGAAGTGTAGGCTTTTGATACCGGAAACGGTCCATCGAGTGGTGGCGACGGCGTTAAAGCAATTCGCATAGCCATGTTTCGAAAGCTGACCGAGCGAAACTGGGAAACTGTTAGGATCGGAGAGGCGTGTAACGCCTACTGTCAAGGCGTTCCTGTGGAGGATTGCGAATCTGAAGCAATTTTGTCAAGGGAATCGAATTTCAGTGTATTTTGAATTGACGTCGGTACAATGTGAGATTGGGCAATTTGCTTCGATTGTTTGCGTGACATCTTTGAAGTTATCTCACACGTTTTTATTGGGAGAATGTTTATCAAAAAAGAACCCTATAAGTGATTGTCTTCAAGTTTGTTACGAAAATTCAAGAACATTTTTTGATTGGTCTCATATAACCGTGCTAATGGAAACAGTTTCACGAAAACCTGAGAATTTTCGGTCGAAACTCGTTTGATACCCAAAAATATCGCCACACGTCGAAAAACGAAAAGCAGCCACTTACCGATTATAATCTGCAACAGTAGAACCACATTCATTGGTCTCGGCTAGTGTTGAACCGTGGCAGCAGCATAAAAATGGCAATCGTATGGCTTCGCCAGTTTTGGTGATTTTGGCACACTCAAACACTCGAGCACTACAAACGCGCGCCTGGATTCTGTATGTTTTCTGACTTGTTTTTTTTTCTTTTTCTTTACTTTGGATATGATTTGCTCATTCCCAGTGCCGAGTCACAAGGAACTGGAAAATGACTTATTTTGTGTCCGAGGAAGCTTTCAACGCTTCTAACAAACACCCCCACTTGTATATTGGCGGGAAAAATGTAGTTCACATTCTGTTCAGTTTTTTTTTCTTAGTTTTCGTTTTTCAACTGCGATCTTGCCAACTACACTGGGGCACTTCTTCACAGTTTCCTATTCGTCTTAATTTCTCGAATAAAGTTTCCCTCTTCCGAAGGAAAATCGTTTGGTTTTGCGGAAATTCTACGTTTATTGCTTTCTCTGGTATTTGCTTCTTTTTTGCCTTCAACTGGTTCCGTTTTTTTTTCTTGTGCAAGGTTTTTCAAGTACTTGCTTGTTATTTTTTACACTTTTTTTCTTTCGTCGGTCGGTCGCTTGTTGAAAGTTATACTTTTTCTTTTCATCAAGCGGGTTGGTCTTCAAGTTACAATCCCACGTCGACTTTCCCCTGGCTGTCGAATTTTTCGTCTGTCGAAGTTTATCGAATTTTCCTTTTCCGGTGGTGGGTGCTTTTCTTCAAAGGGGATCGATTTATTGCCGCAACACTAGTGTAAGTGTTGAGCGGTGGTGGTTGGTGATGGTGGTGGTGGTGGTGGTGGTGGCGATAGGTGGTGGAAGTGATTGAGCACGTTGACTGGCGAGCTTACTTCACCGAGCTTGGGAAACTCACAGACAGGTAAGTATGCAGCAGGCGAGCATTTCTAATACGAAGGTCGGTCGTCGTCAGTTCGCCAATGTGGCCTTTGATCACAGTTCTTCGCTTGCTGCTCGTCTTGCGTTGGTTGTGCTGTTCACTGATGGAGGAAGCAACCGGGAAAAGTTTCCGGAGACTCTTGGTTGCGGGGTTCACTTGGTGGTTTTATTGTTGGGTAATTTGGTTCTGTTGAAGAGAGTAAAAAGGAAAAATAATGGAGTTAGTTCGACTGTGGTTAATTTAATGTGGCGGGAATTTCAAATGCTTCCCGAGAAATAGACACTAATTCATGATCATTGATTTGGTCGTATTTTTTTTTAACATAATTGAAGAATGAACTTCACGTCTTATTTGGGACAAGGCCTGTTTCTCAATGATTATTTTGTATTGTTAACGTATGCTAGACATGATGATATGCCCTAGGAAATCAATGAATTACTTTAACAAAAAAAAAATGATCAATCGCGAATCGAACTGGTCATGGAAGCATGATATTGACTAATACTCGCGCGTGTACTACTTCGGCTATGTGGGCCATAAATAAGGGATTCTTCATGATTACATGATGATTACATGATTACATGATTACATCATGATTTTTTCAAGAATTCCTGCAGAAATTTCTCCAAAAAACTCCAATAACATAACCTTGAAACATTCCTCATTTATTCTTTCAGGTGCTACTTTAAGCATTACACTTAAAATTATTCGAGAGATTTCTACATGCATTTTAGTAAGAATTAATCATTAAAAAGCGAGTTTTCCTCTAGATTTTTTTTATTTATGTGCATTGTCATTTAAACTAGTTCTACCCTTCACATTTCTTCTACATATTTTTTTTAGATTTACTGTAACAATATCCCTTTAAATTTTTCCCTGGATCCGGATTAAAGTTCCGCTAGATATACTACAAAATATTCCTCTTATCTTATTCTAATAATTCCTTCAACACAATTTCAAGAATGAATCCTAGAATTCTTCCGAAAATTTCATTAGAAGTGATCCCAACTATTAAAAGCATCCTTCAAGAATTCTCAAAAGAATTACTGGAGGAATTATTGGAAATGTCTTGGACGGATCCTGGGAAAAATCCTGGAGCAATCCTTGAAAAAAACCTGACGTATTCTTGGAAGAATTTCTAGAGAAAAACTTGTAAGGAGCAATGCTTGAAAAAAAATCTGGAGAAATATTCGGAGAATTTCTATCGAAATCCATCTAAAAAAAGTCCTGGAATGATAAATAAATAAATTTCTGATAGAATCCTTGATGAAACTCTTGCAGAAATCTTTTAAAGAATAACTGGAAGAATTCTTGAAAATATACTGGAGGAATCTTAGAAATAACTTCGTAAGGAGCCTTTTGTAGAAGTTTTGGAGGAATGCTTTCCGAGTAACAATTTTTAGTTAAATAGACTAGAAGATGTTTTAAGAACCGTCATAAAATCAAATTAAAAGGTATAGGGTTTTATGACGGTCCTCAAAACTACTACAAGACCAACTGGTAATCAAAATGTTATTTAGGATAAAACTATTCCTGTAGAGAATTTCTGGAGAAATCCTTGGGAAAAATCACAAGAATTCTTCCGAAAATTTCTTCAGAAATAATTCCAACGATTAAAAGCATTCCTCAAGAATCTCTGAAAAAATCCTCAAGAAAATATGACTGCACGCCTTCATATTTTCTAGAATTTATTTTGAGACTTATCCGAACATTTCTGAAAGGATTTTTTTTTATGGATTTCTTTTGGATTTGACTAGGACATTTTTTTCGAGACTTGCTCCACAAATCCACAAGACACTCCGAAAATTCTCCAAAACATCATTCTTCAGGGTGTGACGTCCACACAGGGATTCAGCCTGCTTATCAGCTTAGTGTTTCATGAGCACTTTCACAGTTATTAACTGATAGCTTCCTCTGCCAATGATAATTTACATGTGTATTTCGTTAAACAGGCCCAAGGAATTCCTTTACGAAAAGTTCCTGGACCGAGCGGGAATCGAACTCATCTCCCTCAGCATGGTCATGCTGAAAACTCAAGCCTCGTAGAGGTGCCCGAAACATTTTTCCAAGATTTTTTCAAGGAACTACTTAAAGAAATAGTCCAAGCATATTCAGGAAAAAATCTTCATTGCTCTCTCTAGGATATTTTTTTCATGGATCACTCCAAAGATCCTTTCAAAGTTTTCTCCATACAATACTTTATAAATAATTGCAGGAATTCCATAGAGAATTTTTCTAAAAATTTTGAGAAAAAAACCTTCCTGAAATTTTAGTGGGATTTTTTTTCGGAATTATTTCTGAGAGTTGTTCACAAAAATTCCTCCAGCAATTTATACCCAAAATTCTTCCGAGGGATGCTCCAGAACCTACTCCAATGGTCAATCCAGGAATAGTTCCACAGATTTTTCCAAAAATCCTTCTTCCTCCTTAAGGAATTCGTTCAACGAATTCTCCAAAAGTCCCTTAGATTGTTATTGCAGGATGTATATCAGGATCTCTTCCAAAAACGAGAAGAAGTTTTTCTCCAAGGACGTATCAAAGAAATCTCCCAAGAAATCCTCCAGGAATTCTTACAAAAATTATCACATCCATTTTCCACCAAATAACTCTCCGCGAGCTGCTCTAGTATTTTTTTTTTCTAGAGTTATTCTATCATTTCAATAATAAAATTTGCGAGGAATCCACCAAGAATTAGTCATCTAAGCATTTCTCTAAGACATAAGTTCTTGGAGTTCTAACAAGTTCTTCTCTATCCAGGGTGTTCTCTAGAAATAATTTCAGAGATTTTTTAAAGAAATTTCTCCAGTGATTCCTCTATGAAGAATGCAGAACTTCTTCTAGCACTTTATACAGAAGTTCATCCAAAGAATCTTTCAAACATTCTTCTCCTCAGGGATCCTTAAGCATTGTTTTTTTTAACCAAATTTGAATCTACGAAAATTCGACCCATAATTCTTACACGAATTTCTACAAAGGTTATTCCAGGAGCTCACGCGAGGAACCCATCATCGAATATTTCATCATCCAAGTAATCAAGTAACAAATTTCTATAGAAATCATAGGAAGAGCCAATGGAAAAAAACATACAACTCGAATTCAGACAGCATCCTTTGGATTAAATTCTTCAGAGTCTAGACACCAGAGTACGAATACCTCAAAAAGCCTGAATACATCGTTTGAAGTGTTCTATCTATTTATATATTTGTCTGGAGAAATACTTGATAGAATTTGTGGAAGAATCCTTGGAAGAATTCCTGAAGGAATGCCTCTAAAAACCCTATCTGAAAGTATAATTCATAAAAATTATTCTTATTAATTCTAGATGCACCCTTTGAAACATTCGTGGAGGAAACTTCTAAAAAAAAGTTTCGAGAAATACTGGAAAGAATTTCTGCCATTGCTCTTGGTCGATTTGTTTTTTCAAGATATTACATCATTGATCCCCACAAGAGTATGGATTTGTCCATAAAATTATAAATCCCTTTGAAAATTCTTTTGAAAATATCGCAAAGTATCAATTGAAAATATAGCAAGGATCCCTCCAGGATCTCTTCTGAGAATTGAATTAAAGCATATTCCAAGAATTCCACCTAAAAACCGAACAAATATTCCACCAGGTCTCTTTAATGTTTATTCTGGGAATTCATTCAAGAAGGGAAAAGAAACTTCACCAAATATCCCTCAAAAAAGATCTTCAAACATGTCTGGACTTGGATAAATTTTTGGAAGAATTTGTGGACAAATCTGCGAAAGAGTTCTTTTGGCTACCTTCAGAACATTCACTGGAGGAATTCGTGGGAAAATTCCGGAAGAATTTTTGAAACATTTCAGGGGAATTATTGGAATCATTTCTTGAGCAGCTTTTGGTAGAATTCCTGGAGAAACATTTGTAAGAAATTCTGTAGTTATCATTGGAAAAATTCCTGGAGAATCCATGAAAGAATTTCTGAAGGCGTTCTAAAAATCATTTTTGGAGTTAATCTTGAAGAATTTATCCAGAAAACAAATGTTTATACTTTTAGGAATCTAAGAAAGAATCACTTGAAAAAATAAATAAAAAAATACTTGAAAGAATTTCTGGAAGAGTAATTGAAAGAATTCCTAAAAAAAATTCAATATAAAAATTCTTGACTAATCATTGGACGAATTCCTGGAAGAACCCTTGGAATAGTTTCAAGCTTTGGAATAACTCTTCGAGGAGTTTTTGGAACAATTCCTGGATGAATACTTGGAAGAAATTCTAGGCGCAACCTTGGAAAAATTTCTAGAAGAATTCCTGGAAAAGCACATGGCGGAATTTATGGAGGACCTCTTGACAGACTTTCCTCCAAGGAATCCTTGGTTTTTTTCGCAGAAATCCTTGGAGGAATTCATTTATGCATCCTTGGAAGAATTTCTGGAGGAAACCTATAAATAGTAACTTGAAGCGTCTTTGGGAGAATATGTGGAGGAATATTCGAAAGAATTTCTGGGCGAATCCTTGAAAGAATTTCTGGACGAATCCTTTAAAAAAATTGTGGAGGAACACTTGGAAGAGTTCCTGGAAGAAAAATTGGAAGAGTTTCTGAAAGAATCCTTGTAAGCATTCTTGGAGAAATCCTTTGGAAGCATTTCTAGAAAAGCTCTTGTAAGAATTCCTGGAGGAACTTTTCGAAAAATTTCTGTAGGAATCTTTAAAAGAATTCCTGTAGAAATGCTTGAATTCATCCTTCTAGGAATTTTCAAAGGAATTACTGGAGAAATCCTTGGAAAAGTCTTGATGGAATACTGGAAACAATCCATGGTGGAAATCCTGGAGCAATAAAAAAAATAAAATCTGGCGTATCCTTGGGAGAATTTCTGGAGAAATACTTTATAGGATTTCGGAAGTAATCCTTGGAAAAAATCATGGAGAAACTGTTGAATAATTTCTGAAGAAATTCTTGGAAGCATTTCTTGGAAGAATTCATCGAAGAACTTTCTGGAGAACTTCAAAAACCAGGAAACTCATTTGAAAATTTGACAGGAACTCTTTAAGGTTGACCCTGGAAATTATTCCAGGAAGGACACATTTTTCGGGAAATTTCACACTAGATTCCTGAAAAAGACCTTCAAAACATTTCTGGGCTTATCATTGGATGAATTCCTGGAGTAACTAGTGGGAAGAATTTCTGGAAGAATTTGTGGGTGAAACTTGTAGACAAATCCGTTTAAGAATTATTTTCGTAACCTTCGGAAGATTTACTGGAGGAGTTCACAGTAAAATCCTGGAAGAATCCTTGTAAAAATTTCAGGAGGAGAAATGATTCCATTCTTGGAAGCCTTCGGATGAATTCCTGGAGGAACACTTGTAAGAAATTTTGGAATAATCCTAAGAAGAATTCCTCAAGGAATCCTTGAGTTCCGAAGAAGTCCTTGAAAGTGTTTCTGGTGTTGTTTTAGTTCTTGGACGAAGTCTTGGAAGAGTTTTTAGTAAAATTCTCTGAAGAATTTATGGTGTCATTCTTAAAAAAAAATCTTTTGAGAATCTTAGAAAGAATTACTGGAGGAGTTCTTGGGAAAGTCACGTCATCAGGATGTCGGATAGCAACCCGACTAAAATGGTTCTCGAGAGTCATCCGACCGATACAAGAAGACGTGGAGCGCAGCGAGCTAGGTGGGTCGACCAAGTGGAGGACGATCTGCGGACCCTACGTAGAGTGCAGAACTGGAGACAAACAGCCATGGACTGAGTGGAATGGAGACGGCTACTATGTACAGCAGAGGCCACCCCGGCCTTGACCTGATCGGTAAGGTAAGGTATATCTTGGGAAAGTTCTGACAGAATTTTAAGAATATTTGTATGGGAAGCCTTCGAAAGAATTTTAGAGGAATTGTGAAAAATCCTTGAAAGAATTTCTGGAAGAGCTCTTGGTAGAATTTCTAGAATCCTTTAAAAAAGTTCCATGAATAAATTCTTCCAACCATTTCTGCAGAAAAAACAAGGATTCCTTTAGAAAGACTTTCAAGAGTTTCTCCAGAAATTCTCCAATTGCTTTTCCTGGAATTCTTCCAAGGATATCTCCAGGAATTCTTCCAAAGACTCTTCAAAGAATCATTCCAAAGATTCCTCCAGAAATTTTTCCAAGAGTTCTTCCAGGAAATGTCCAATAATTACTCCATGAAACATGAATCCATGAATCATGAATGCATGGATCCATGGTAGAATTTCTGAAGAATACTTGCAAATAAAAACTTAAAAAGTTTTTGAGACAATTTGTGGAGCAATACTCGAAAGTATTACTGGACAAACCTTGGAAGATTTCTTGGACGAATCCTTGCAATAATTACTGGAGGAAAAACTTGAAAGAATTTCTGGAGGAATCATTTGAAGAATTCCTGGAGGAATCGGAAAAAAATCAGAAGGAATCCATGGAAGAAGTGCTGGAGGAACTCTCGCAAGAATTTCTGGATGAATCCTTTAAATAATATCTGAAGAAATTATTGAATGAACTCTTCTAGAAATCTCCAAAAGAACTAGTTTCTAGAATTTCTAAAGAAATTTTTTTAGAATTTTTTCTTGGAATCTTAAAAAAAGGAAATATTTGGAAAAATCTTGGAGTAATTCTGGGAAAAATGCTGGAGGAATCCTTGATGAAATTCCTGGAGCAATCTTTGAAAAGCTTCTGGCGTATCCTTGAGAGAATTTTTGGAGAAATACTTGAAAGGTTTTCTGGAGCAATCTTTGGAAAAATTCCAGGAGAAATCTTGGAAAAAATTCTGAAGAAATCCTTGGAAACATTTCTAGGAAGAATTCCTGGAGGAATTTCTGGTGGAACCTTTTAAAACTTTCTGGAGAAATCCCCAAAAAAAAAAATATAAGATTCTTGAATTACTGGAGAAATTCATGAAAATATCCTGGATTTTTTTATTGCATAACTACTTAAGAAGCCTTTTGCAAAAGTTTCGGAGGAATAAGAATTCCTGGAGAGCACTTTAAGTCTTTCCTGGAGTAATCATTGGATGAATTCTTGGAAGAACTCTTTGAAGAATTTCCAGAAAAATCTTTGAAAGAACTACTGGAGGAATTCTTGGAAAAAATCGTGGAGAAATCTTTGGAAAAAATCATTGAAGAGTCTTCTTCTTTTTCGTGGCTCTACGTTCCCACTGGAACTTGGCCTTCCTCTCTTCATCTTAGTGTTTTCAGAGCACTTCCACAGTTATTAATTGAAGGTTTTTTTGCCTGCCATTGCATGAATTTGTATATTGTTAGGCAAGTACAATGATACACTATGCCAAAGAAGTCGAGAAAATTTTCCCGACCGGAACGGGAATCGAACCCGCCGTCTCCGGATTGACGATCCATCATTGAAGAGTCCTCGGAAGACTTGCAGGAGGAATCCTTGATTCTGAAATTCTGAACGAATTCTATCCCGAATTCTTGAACGAATTCTCGAAAGAATTTCTGATCCTTATATAAGTTTTTTGCAGAATTCTTGAAAATTATTTCTGAAAAAAATGCTTGGAAGAATTCCTGTATGAATATTATTTTTTTTTTGGAGGAATCCTTGATCCTTGAAGTCCTGGAGAATAGTTTGGAAGAAATCATGGAGAAATGCTTGAAGATATTCCCTTGAATTGACTTACTGGAAAAATTCTTGGGAGAGTTCGTCGAGAAGTGGTTAAAACCAAAAGGACCCGAAAGAATTCTCGGAGCAATGTTTGGGAGAATTATTGGAGATTTTGTTGGGAGAATTTCTTTTGATGGAATCGCTGGAGGAATCGTTGGAAAAATGCTGTTTGGAGAAATTCCCGGACGGAACCTAGTAAGTATATCTGTGGGAATTTTTGAATGAATTCATGGTGAAATCATGAAGAAGAGTCTTTCAAAAAAGCATATGGAATTTCCGTGAGCAATCTTTGAAAGATCTTCTGAATAACTGAGATTTACCAGCGATATAATTTAAGGAATTTCTCAATCACTCAAAAAAAAAACTTCCCGAAGAAATTCTCCTTAAACTTCATAATGAATGGATACATGAATTCGAGGAGAAATCAGTTGCTGTCATGTTTTGTCAAATTAATTAATTTGCGTGTTCAAGCATTTTTTCAATTCAGATTTCACTGAATAGTCACTGAATTTCGCATATTATGTTGCTTGGGAAATTGTGATGAAACGTGTTTAATATGCCATGTTGCTAACTTTCAACAATTCATATATAATCGGTCCCATGCCATTTCAAGCGTCTCCAAGCACAACAACAACACTCGCTCCATTCCACACCCATTCCAATAAAACTGCATCGTTATCCCCCTGCATTTACTGGTTCCAGTGTAGGAATTTAATATCATCTCTCGAGTTACCCCATCGTTCAGCCAGCAAACTCCCAGCCACCAGCCCTATCACTACACAGCTGAATCACAATTCATTCCGCGTCGTTTCCTTCTTTTTATTTCAATTGCTTTCGCTCGCTTACCACCGAAAGTAGTAGCAGTAGGTAGGGTCTTGTACCATTTGGGCAGGTGTACATTTTGGGCACTTGCAGCTATAACTAAGGGGCTGTCCATAAACCACGTGGTCATGAGGGGTGGGAGGGGTTCGGCCAATGACCATTTTGTATGGACGAATAAAAAATTTTATGCAATTCAGTATCATAATTTTAATTTTATCTAACTCATTTTGGTAAAATGATGGCCAATTTTTCCGAACTGGTTCATTATGCAACTGAAATGAGTTGCATAATGAAAATAGTTGTATAATGTTCATAATGCAACTCATTTGAGTTGCATTATGAATATTATGCAACTCAAATGAGTTGCAAAATGAAAATATCATTGCATAAAATTTTGTATGGAACTCGTTGCAAAACTCGATTTTTTCAGCACTCTTCGTATTTATCCAACTCGGCAAGCCTCGTTGAATAAATGTACGACTCGTGCTGAAAAAATCTACTTTTTGCAACTCGTTACATAAATAACTATTGTATGGACTAATGACCACGCGGGGGGGGGGGGGGGGTTGAGAAGTCCCAAAAAATGACCACGTGGTTAATGGACAGCCCCTAAGTCCATTTTAAACCGATTGATTTGAATTTTTGTATGGAGTTAGATACTGTACGTGTCTAACTCTATACAAAAATTCAAATAAATCGGTTCGAAATTGACTTAGTTATAGCTGCAAGTGCCCAAAATAGGTACACCTGCCCAAATGGTACAAGACCCTAGGTACCTATGTGTACGACAGTATTACCACCAAACCGAATGTACATTACAAATTCCGGAACCCACCGCCCCACATCGCATCACACCGCCAGTACCACTTGGATCACTTTCAACTCCCTTTCGTGGTTGGGGTGGAGGAAGAGAAACACGGTAACCATTACGTAACTCACGACGGGTTGTACATTATCGAGTCCTCACTGGAGAAAACAAAAAAAAAAAGAAAAAGAAGTAAGGCAAGCTATCGAAGAGTTTTGTCGAACTTTACAGCGTGGGCCAAGTTACGTGGAAGGAAGAATGTTACAAGCCCGGGCAGGGAGGAAAGTTTCGCCTTTCTTCCTGCCTGGCTCCCGTTTCCAGGGAAAAGGGTGTGCAAATGTGGAAAAGTAAAAAAGACATTCTTCACACCAACTTTTTCGGGTGGTGAGGCGGGACTACAGCAAAGTGGACCGAACAGCTCATCGAAGGCGGAAGGGCAGATGCCTGAATTACGGTTCTCCCTAATTTATTAGAGAACAATTTTCCCGACACTGTTAAGTGTGCCGGGTCTCCTCGGTTGTGGTTTCGTGTTTTGTTTTGGAGTTTTTATTTTTCCGCAATTTGTAGCCAGGAAAGTTGATCAATTGCTCGCAACTTTGTGATTACCTGCGCCGCCGCGAAATGACGTGACGAAGCTGTTGATTGAGTTTTAGGAACAAAACAAACTTTGATTTTGACGAGAGTACCTTTTTATTTAAGAACAAAAAAGGTATAACTGCTTGTAAGTTTAAATTTAGAATCAATTCAACATGAATTTGGGGGAAAATTACATGCACATCCAACAAAGTACCATTGCGAATCAAAATGACTTTCATTAGACTTTTATTAAATGTAAAATAAGTTAACCAGTTCATGCATTTCTTCACAAACGATAAACTTGCATTGAATAAACAGCTTATTTTATTGTAAGCTCAGGGAGACGTGTCCAGGCATTTCAGAGGTCTTTTAAGGGGCTTCAGAGGCTGCCATTTTCGTTTCACATGGATTTCATTTGAGTTTCAGAGGCGTTTTATGGCGTTTCAGGAGGTTTCAGGGAGGTTACAATGTATATGGTGCTTCAGGATCTCTTCGGTGATTTTCACGGAGGTTTCATGGGGTTCCAGAGGAGTTTCAAAGCGTTTCAAATGTGTTCAAATGTGTTCAAGGGCTTTTCATGGCCTATCAGGAGATTTCAGGAGGCTTGGGGGGCCTTCAGAAAGTCGCAGGTGTATTTGACAGAGGATTCATAGGGTTTTTAGAGGCGTTTCAAAGCGTTTCAAAAAGTCTCAATGCGTTTCAGGAGGATTCACAGGAGTTTTAGGGGGCTTTCCAGAGGGTCTCAGGTAAATTTCACGGAGGTTTTATAAGGATTTCAGATGCGTTTCAAAGGGTTTCAAAGCGATTCAATACATTTCAGGGCGTTTCAGAGCGTTTTAGAGAGTTTCAGGGCGTTTCATGGTGTTTCATGGTGTTTCAGGAGGTTTCAAAGAGATTTTAGGGGGCTTCAGTGGTTCTCAGGTGAATTTCAGGGAGGTTCTGTAGTGGTTTAAGAGGAGTTTCAAAGCGTTCCAAAGCGTTTCAAGACGTTACAGGGCGTTTTAATGCGTTTCAAAGCATTTCAGCGGGTTGAGGAGGGGCTTGAGGGGGCTTCAGAGGATCTCAGGTAAAATGCTACGAAGGTTTTATAGGGATTTCAGAGACGTTTCAGAGCGTTTCAAGTCGTTTCAATGCGTTCCAGGGCGATTCACTGGGGTTTTAGAGGGCTTCAGAGACTTTCACGTGAATTTCATGGAGGTTTTGTAGGGGTTTCAGAGGCGTTTCAAAGCGTTTCAAGGCGTTTCGAAGCAATTCAAGAGGATAAAAAGGGCCTCAGAGGCTCACGGGGTTTCATGAGGGTTTTGGGCTCCAAAGCGGTTACAGGTGAATGTAGAAACCCACTTGATGGAATAAAGATGCCTGAGGTTGTGTGGATAAAACCTCATATTTAATGCAAATAGATACAACCAGTAGCCTTCGTAGATTTGATGACCTATACTCAAGGGAGCTCTTGGAGACCCATGAAGAATCTTCGAGCTCATAACTTGACAGATCATGGTTACCTGAGGTTGTGTGAGTATGAACCTTAATCGTGAATCTCTTAGATACAACCAAATACGTTAGTATGAGCCTTAATCGTGAATCTCTTAGAGACAACCAAATACGTTAGTAGATACTCAAGGAAGCTCGTGGAGATCTTCAAACTGGCAATGAACTTACCACTTGATAGCATATAGCTACATGAGGATGTTTAAGCAGACATTTAATTCATAATGCTCCAATAGGCCACTGATTACACTTGTAGATCAGATGGCCTTAACACAAGGGGATTCCCGGATATGCTACAATCGAAGAACCAACCACTTGATAGAACATAAATGCCTGGGGCTATGTGAGTATAAACCTCATTCTTAGTGCTGTTAGCTACAACTAGTAGACCTCATAGATTCAATGACCTATACTCAAGGAAGTTCTTTGAGAACCTTAAAGAATCATTGGTAGACCGGTGACCTATAAGCAAGGAAGTTCTTGGAGATCCTCACAAATCTGACAAATCCTAACAACGAACTCACGACTTGACAACACATAGCAACATGAGGCTGTGTAAACATAAATTTCATTCATAGTGCTCCTATAATTCGCTGATTACGCTTGTAGATCAGATGGCCTAAACTGAAGGGCGGATCTCGGATACTCTTAAACTTTTAACCCTTAAACATTCCGTAAGCGTCTCTTAACTAAAAAATCTGCTTTTTTTCGTAAACCAACTTTATCTGTGATCTTGAGTACTCCAACTGCTCTGAACATAATCAAATTCCATTTAGGTAACGTTACCTAAATGGAGGGACCTACATATATTTTACCTAAATAAATGTTTCAGTGTATTTTTAATACAATTAGAGGTATTCTAAGAATATTCGAAGCTTATGCGCCCCGAGGGGCGTAAAATGCTTCTTTGTGGAATAAGAATATCGCCTTTTAGATTATTTTTGACATTTTTGCACCAATATAAGAAAAACATCCGTTCTAGCATTTACTTTTTTTGTGCTTCCTTTCGTAGTTATTCGCGCCCTCATATATAAAAGAAAAATGACCATGCAGTATTAAATGTTTTGTGCTTCCATACAAATACTCCCAGAAATTTGTCAATGGGCTCTTGAATATTTAATAGGGTAAAAGCTCCCTTAGTGGAGGTAGTACCAATAGTGGTGGTAGTGGCAATTTAATACTATTTTGACCAAAAAGCTTGCAAATGACATTTTTAATAAATGCAGCATGCCTAATTAATATCATTAATTCAGTCTTTTGTTCAGGATTTACTGAGAAAGCTATTTTAAACAATTATTTTCCTTATTTTTTTGCTCCCTTGTACCTATAGTGGTGGTAGTGTTCCTATAGTGGTGGGTCCCATAAGAATTCAATGGGATGTGCCACTATAGGAACCAATGTTAAATTTTAACAGTTTAATAGTTGGTGCAAGTGATTTATAAGCAAAATATGAAATAAACAATGGTTTTTACATTTTTCCTAGAAAATTTAAGTGGCATACTACCGATTAACGTTTTCAGACTTTTTATTTGGTGGTTTTATCAATTTTATTCAATTGTTTTACTAAAAGAAGCTACTAATAGCACCACTATTGGTACATTTACCCTAATTCATTAGGGAATTGTCTGAATTTTTTCAAAAAAAAATTAAAAAAATACATGGATTGGTTTAGAAATTTCTGTATAAATTGCTTTAAGAAATTCCTTCAGAATTTTATTGATACATTTTTTTTAGAGAACCATCCATGGGGTTTACTCAAAAAATTTCTTCATGGATTTTAGTAGACAGAATTTGCCAGGAAGTGTTTAAGAAATTTCATCAGAAATTCCTTCGGAGATTTCTCTTTGAACTCCTCTAGGAATTTTTCCAGGGCTTCGTTGAGAAAATTCATAATTTCCTTTAAAAATTTGCTCCAGAGTTTTCTGGAGTTTATTTCCTGAAATAAGTTTAACAACTCCATTGCAAAACCTTCCCTGGATTATTACTGAAATTGCTCCATGGATTTATTTAGATTCTTTTCAGGATTTTCATTCAGAAAATCTTATACAGATTCCTTACAAAGTGCTTTTGAAGCATCTTGCATGGATTCTATTAGAAAATCCTTTAAAAATTTCCTTCAGATGATCTATTCAAGAACTCCACCAGAAAAGCGTCAATGTGTTTTCTCAGAAGATCCTCCATTGATTCTTTCGGAAATCCGTACGATAGTTCGTTTTGGAAATCATTCACGGGTTTCTTTAGAAAATCTTAAGCTCAGAGTTGCTCAAGAAATTGTTTCATGAATTTTTTTGGGGAACCAGAATTTTTTTCTGAAGATTCCTTCGGAAATTTTTTAACAAATACCTCAACAAATTTGCTCAAGGGCTCCTTTAAGACTTCTTCAATGTTTTTTTTTTTTTCAAATTGCTCCATTGATTCCTTCAGAATTTACTCCAGCAACTTGGCCTTAGAATCCACCAAGGCTCCTCCTTCAGTGTTTTTTTTTTCAAAAAAAAATGATTTTTTGAAGAAACTACTGCAGCGCGTTTTCCAAATCTATTAAAAAAAAAAATCCTTTGAGGAAAATTTTAATGGGTTCCTTGTAAACTTCATCAAGGATTACTTTTGATTTTTTTTGTGATTCGTTTAAAAAAATCTTCCGAAATTTATAGGTTTCCTTCATCAATTCTTTCAAAGACTTCTTTGGAAATTTGTGCAGGATTTTCTTCAAGAAATCCATCAGTAATTAGATCAGATATTACTTCACAAATTCTAACGAAAATTGCCGCAAGAATGTATCCAGTTTTTTTTTTCAGCAAAATACTGCAGAAAATCCTCCAGACATACTTGCCTTATTACTTTCAGGCACGAATCCCTTGAAGTTTTCCTCCCTTGCCCCAGAAATTTCTCCAACATTTCTTCTAATGACAACTCCATAAATTCCTCCACGCATTCTTCTATGAATTTATTCAGATATATTTCTTTTGAATATCGTCGGGAACTCTTGTAGAAGCATCTCAAGGGTGCTTTTGAGGGATCTTTACAGAAGCTAACCTAGGCATTGCGCTAGACTTTCTGCAAGAACTCTTTCAGAAAAACGTACATAGATTGCTCCAGGAATACTTTCTCAAGAATTTCTCAATAAACTTTGATGGGAATTCCACCAACGCAACGGTTTCTCGTGAGGTTTCACCATGAAGTTCTACAAAAATTACTCATGGGATTCCTTCAAAAATTACTTTGAGATATCTTCAGATATTTGCTTCAAAAGTTCTTCCAGAGATATTTACAAGTATTATGTTGAAGATTTATTCAAAAATCTCTTCAGAGATTTTTTTTAGAAATTCTAGGAATTTTAGGATTTTTTCCAGATTTTTTCGAAAGTTTTTCCATGAACTTTTTTTTACAAATATCTCTAAACTTCTGAAAAAATCTCCAGAGGTTTCTTCGAAAATTCTTCCATGAAATCCAAGTTTTTTTTGTAATTGCTCCTGCGGCTCCGTCCGATACATCTTCTAAGATTTCATCAGTGGTCCCTGCAAGAATTGTTTTATATACTGATCCAGGTTTTTTCAGAAATTTTCCAAAAAGCTGCACAAAAAAATGCTGAAACAATACTTGAAAGAATCTCTTTTAGAAATCCATTACAAAACTACGCCTTTGAAGATTCCCAGAAACAGTTCTTGAAAATTTCTTAAGAGATTATTGGCCAAAAAGTCCTAAAGAACGTTGAAGTTAGCTCTGAATAAATTTAGGGATGAATGCTTGGAAAAATACCTGTAGAAACTTTTTAGGATAGCTTCTTAACCCTTTATAAGGCCGAGAAAACCAGGCACGGAATCCACTCGTGTAATGAACGAAACTTTTTTTTTTTTTCAAAAAAATCGATGGTCGATTTTGTATGAAAAAATTGGTCTAAATTTTAACTTTTTGTCCACAAAGTTTAAAATGTTGTTATTTTGTGATGCGTCATCAATCATGCTGATTTTTTGATAAGTGAGTGCCCCAATATTCATGAGCTACATGTGTGGATTTGAACACGATTGGTCAACCATTTTGGACGATATGGCAATTTTAGTACATGCCCATAAAACTACATTTTTTCAAAAGGCTGAGTTCCTAAAAGTAATGCAGGAATCAAGTTGAAATGTTGTCCACAAGTATAAGGAACATAGGCCTTTTATTTCCCATCATTTGATTTTCAATTCGCTCACCACAACAGAAGTTCGAGCTTATAAACCAGGGGTTCCCAACCTTTTTGAGGTGGCGACCCCCTTTAAGAATTGTCAAAACATCCGCGGCCCAATGAACATTTTTAGAAAAAAAAAATGAATTAAATGAACGAAACCGTGTCTTTTGGGTACAGTGACGTAGCCAGAAATTTACTGTGGGAGGGATCTTCGACGATCAATGACACTCACATTTCGTAAAAATGATGTCATGAACATTCAATTTGAATCATAGCTGTAAAATAGCGGCGCAGCCGAAAAATGTTTCTTCTGAAGGCGTTTTATACTGAAAATTTGTTCCTCAAATTGTGGCTTTTGGCGTTGGCGGTATACAAAATTTTTTTTTTTCTATTTTCACAAAATAGAATAAAAAATTAACAATTATTTTGGTAACATCGCGGCCCCCTAGACTGGCTTCACGGCCCCTCAGGGGGCCGCGGACCACCGGTTGGGAACCCGTGTTATAAACCTTTATGCACCCAAAAATGACAGTTTTTGGACAGTCATTTTGTTCTAAAAAAGCCTATTCATATATTTTTTGTGGCTCCAAAAATTTATGAGTGTTCACAAAGGCCTAATGTGTCCATCAGTTAAAACAGAAGTTGTAAAAATTTTCTAAACGGACAGAAAAATATGTGTATAAGCTGGAAATATAGTTGCCACTGCCTTATAAAGGGTTAATGTTAATGAAAGATGCTAGAGATTTTTTTTAATATCTTAGAGCAATTCCTGAAAATACCCGTAAATGAATTTTTATAGATATAAGCTAAAAATGTCTACAGAAATTGCAGCCATATGTACCTGTGGAATTTCTAAATAGGTTCTTCAATAAATTCCTCAGGATTTTTTATCTCGATTTTTTTTAAAAGAATTTCAAAAATTGGTATTATAATCTTTCCAATGAAGAATTTTCCTTAAGAATTGCTTTAAGTACAAATGCATGAGAGAATCTCAGATTAAAAGTAGTAATTATAGAACGAATCTCTGACGAATTTTGAACAATAATTTCTGAAAGAGTTCCATGAAAAATTTCTGAAGTTCTAATGGAGAGCCTTAGTGGAATTTCTCGCAAAACTCCTAATCTCTGTATAAAAATTTCTCCAAAACTTGCGACGGTTGAAAAATTTCCGGAGAATTTTCTGGGAGAGTACTTAAAAAATTCTAGAAGAACTGCTAAAGAATTCTGTTAGCATTTCGGGAGGAATGTCCTCCAAAATTTTTGAAGAATGCACGAATTTTTGTAGCAATGCTTGAAGTAATTACCTAAAGAATCGCTTGAGGAACCCCAGAAGGATTCCTTTTTCGGAAAATCGTGCATTACTTTTCGAATGAATTATTTAAAAAAAAATCTCCAGAAACTCCTGAAGAACATCCAAGGAATTTTAATGGTGGAATTTTTCAAAAATAAAATCTGGAGGAACTCCTGGGGAATTTTCTAAAGAATACATGAGTGAGAATGCATTCTTAAGCGATATCTGAAGAAATTGCTCGTTGATATAATTATAGGAAATCCTGAATGAAATTCTGGAATACAAATTCCGGATGCAAATTTATGGACTCTTAAATAATTCCTAAATGAATTTCTGGCGGTGTCCTTGGAGATCATCGAGGATACAATTTTGAAGAAGTACATGAGAAGGAATACATTCTTAAAAAAATTCTCAGGGTAATCTTCAGGAGAATTCTTAGTGAACTCATAAAAGAAATTCCTGCAGGAATGCCTCTTCCACGATATTTAGAAATATTTAGTGATAACCTATTTCATGGTTTCCATGGAGGTGTTTCGCAGGAGTAATTCTTAATTAGGCGCAATATTGAATTCACTTCCATGGGGCGTGCCGGTATAGGGGCCCTGAAATTGGGAAAGCTTGAGCAACCAGCACCGATTTTACTATGACAGTACTGAAGTTCATAAAAGCATGGACTGGAACGATATGCGGAAATTTTAAGCAACTGTCAATAGTGCACGACACAAGACTGCGCCAGTTTAATATATATCGACCGGAAGGAAAATTGCTTACCACAAGCGAGCAGTTGTATCAAACAATCTCCCAGTTTCCTATAAATATATTGGAGGATGAGAATACTTGTATCTAGGCAAGTAATTCTACTGCGAGCTTAATGACTTGAAAGCTCAGTCATAAACCGTTTAACCAACTTAAGATATACTGTATGCCTAACAAAGAGCTTTAGTTTTTCGTTATTGTTCTTTAAGTTTAGTATTCATTTATAAATTTGTTTAATTATATTTTATATGTGTTTATGATTCACCAAACATTTCCCGGTAATTCGCTACAAACTCACATGAACCAGAACAGTTGCCGAAAACAATTCCAAATAAAGCCATTTCCCTCCCACGTGATAGTGCAAAACTCATGCTAAACATCCTGTCCTGTGTCGAATTTGTATTGTTATACACTATTATCCCCAGACATGCAACAACGTTTCAAGATTTTCGCTGTGAAATGGAACCATTGCAGCAGTAGCAGCAGAAGCTGTTCCGAAAACAACACACGATACCGTTCGTTAAGCAAATGAGCACACAGAGTGGTGTAGTGCAGTTCGACGACGACGTTGTCGTCGTTTTGGCGAATGTTGGAACACAGTCAGTGCCAGTGCAGCAGACAGAATATAGCGCTCGATGCATTTGTGTTTGATAGTCGTTTTGCACAATAACGTGGGGGCAGCAAAATAAAACGTACAAACCCCGGTATCATGACTGTGACGCCCCGCTGGGAACGGCGAATGCTAGCACGATAATTTATGGTGATTGGTCAAGCAGGGTGCAATATTGCTAAGGATGTACAACAGGGAATGCAGTAGAGGATGTCTATCGCTTCGAAAACAGCAAATTACCACGTATATTGCTTGAATATTTTGTTCTTGGATATCAAGTTCTTATTCTTCTGATGGTGTTGGAGGCGTTTTTATGAAAAATCAATATCTCCACCAGAAAGAACAAAGCATTCATGATAGGTATCATAAAACCAACAATTTTTTGCCAACTCGATTTCCATCTGCCACCCTCAACCCTCATCCAATGCTCGTTGGATCACGTTACAACTAAGTCCCTCTATCTGCATGAGACTGAATTCGCCGTACAGTAAGCTGTTGCTTAGATCAGTCTGGTTAGCTGCCCTTAAAAATCCATTTTCGTCCATCACTTTTCATAGCTCTGCGCAGTCGATATGTCGTATGCTGCCTTGAACAAATGATGTGTTGGTACCTGGTATTCACGCCACTTCTGAAGCATTTGCCGTACAGTGATGGTCTGGTCCGTTGTCGATCGCCCATCGATGAATCTGGCTTTATAACTTCCGAAGACCTTATTCATTTCAAGAGACAGACGACGGAAGATCATCTGGGATAGCACTTTGTAGGCGGTATTCAGATTGGTAATCGTTCGAAAGTTCTTATATTCCAAATGATCGCCTTTACTGTGATTGGGTCAGATAACCCGTTCCTTCCTCTCCTCCGGTATTTATTTGGTTTCCCGGATCCTAACTATCAACCGATGTAGACAGATGGCAAACTTTTCTGGATCCACAATGACAAGTTCATTTGTGAAACTATCCTTACCAGAAGCTTTGTTAGTTTTGAGCTGGCGAATAGCATCCTAAACTCCCCTCAGCGTGAGAGTTGGATCATAACCGCCGGTCGTTCCTTCTGTTGCCTTGGCCTCCCGTGCCGACGCTCTCCACGCCATTCAGATGCTCATAGAAATACTGATTCCACCTTTCAATCACCTCAGGTCTTTTAACCCTTAACAAATGTCTGAACTTAAACTGTTAACTGTACTCTTAATCAATAATATAGCTACGGTACAGAAGCCAGGAATTTGCACGGAACTATACGAAAATACTGATTCATCCAAAGATAACGCAGTGGAGAACATTCTTGCAAACCGTGCAAGCCACCTTGAAATCATTCGATCCAACCGAGTGATGCCTATTTTAACTGCTTCAATATTATTTTCCGAGATTATTCAAATCAGAGGAGTAGCTCATATGTTCCTTAGAGACCGCAGCGGGCAAACTTCTTCAAAACTTATAGCTGTGGTGGAATCGATATACCATATCATTGTGAAAAAGTCACATTCAACTCGTGACTAGTTTTCAAGCAGACAGAGTACGATATGAGTGCGCCAATTTGTATTGCAATGACCACTTCCGAAATATGACAAATCGCTGCGACGCAAATCGCTCCGATACAAATCGCTGTGATACCAATGATTTGCGGGATACGATCAACGACATGAAAACTGACATCGCTAAACTAAGCAATGTTGTTGGAACGCTTGTGTCTAAGGTCGACGTGATTCCGTCAACACCGCTACTTCCCCCTGCTAATGCATGGAATACTGCTGCAACTAGCAATTTTAAGGCCAATTCAGCAAAACGTCAACGAGGGAATGACGGATCTATTGTTACGCCCAATCGGAAGCTGCAAAACATGAAGGGCACAAGAGCTTTGAAAGGGTCTGTTCAAACCGTGAGCTTTTAGACGGCTTCAACCTCCACTGCTTAACGCAGATCAACGCAATCGAAAACATCAGAGGACGCGTGCTAGATTTCGTTCTTCTTAATGACGCAGCCTTTCCTAATTGCTCTGTGACTGCAGCTGCAGAACCACTCGTACCTGTCGACCAGAGTCACCCGCCCTTGGAAGTAAATGTTCGTTACACGGCGCCTGTCTCATTTGAAGCCACCTACGACTCAAATTCTCTCGATTTCCGAAGAGCCGATTTCACCACGCTGAACGCTGCTCTGACTTCTGTTGATTGGAGTCCCCTAAGCTCGGCAGAGAACGTCAACGACGCTGTTGAATATTTCACAAATACTACTGTTAGTCGTATTGTATCAACGCACGTGCCTCTTGTAAGACCCGCTCCGAAACCGCTTTGGGCAAATAATAGATTGCGCTCACTAAAACGCCGTCGTTCCGCTGCGCTTCGCAGATATTGCAATTGTCGCTCATCGTATCTCAAGCAGCAGTTTAACATTGCGAGTCGGGAGTACAGGGAATACAACAAGCTCCTATATATACGTTACTTAGACCGCACTCAACGTAATCTTCGGTCGAACCCTAAGCAGTTCTGGTCGTTTGTTAGATCAAAGCGGAATGAAGACGGATTGCCAACTTCGATGTTTCTCGGAACTAACTCAGCCAATTCCGCTGAAGAAAAATGCGAACTGTTTGCTGCTCAGTTCAACATGGCTTTTAACGATTTTGTACCAACTCCCTCTGAAGTCGAAAGAGCTGTTTTTGACACGCCGTCTGATGTACTGGACTTCAACTGTTTTCGGATCGATGCTGAAGATGTCACTAGAGCGATAAGGAAGCTAAAATTTTCGTACTCTGTGGGGCCTGATGGAATACCTCCAGTATTGCTAAAGCGCTGTCATTCCGTTCTTCAAGAACCCTTAGCTACGATTTACAACCTCTCCTTTCAATGCAAGCAGTTCCCGAACATCTGGAAGCATTCGTTCCTGTTCCCAGTCCATAAAAAAGGAGACAAACGCGATGTGGGTAACTACCGTGGAATAACTTCGCTCTCTGCCTGCTCTAAAGTATTCGAAATTATAGTAAACGATGCACTGTTTGCTTCTTGTCGACACTACATCTCAATCGACCAACACGGGTTTTTTCCAAAACGGTCAGTTACCACCAACCTCACGCAATTCATCTCAACGTGCCTGCCGGCAATGGACGCCGGAATGCAGGTGGATGCTGTTTACCTCGATCTCAAGGCTGCCTTCGACAGGGTTGACCATCGAATACTACTTGAAAAAATGGCAAAGATTGGAGTAGCTCGAGAATGCGTGGACTGGTTCAGATCGTATTTGACTGGCAGATCGTTGTGTGTTAAACTGGGACCCTGCCAATCCGAGCACTTCCGAAATGTCTCTGGAGTCCCACAAGGTAGTAACCTTGGGCCGCTACTCTTCTCGCTCTTCATCAACGATGTTTCTTTAATTCTGCCGCCTGGGGTGAGACTGTTTTATGCCGATGACGCCAAAATATACATGGTTGTCAATAGCCTTGGTGACTGTATTGAACTACAGTCGCTCTTGTGCCGATTTGAGCAGTGGTGCGTGAATAACTGCCTAACCTTGAGTGTTAACAAATGCCAGGTGATAAGCTTTAGCAGAAAACTGAAACCGATCATGTACCAATATACGCTATCTGGTATACCTCTGGAACGAGTGCACCGTATACGCGACCTTGGCGTCATCCTAGATGAAAAGCTTACATTCCGGTTCCACTATGAAGACGTTATATCGAGAGCGAACAGACAGCTTGGCTTTATAATGAAAATCGCTAATGAATTCCGCGATCCGGTTTGTTTAAAATCACTGTATTGTGCACTTGTGCGGTCCGTTGTTGAGTTTGCCGTCGTCGTGTGGTGCCCTTATCAAACCACCTGGATATCTCGCATCGAATCAATCCAGAAAAAGTTCGTGCGTTTCGCGCTAAGGAATCTTCCTTGGCAAAATGATCAACGCATGACTCCCTACCATGATCGCTGTCAACTACTGGGAATCGACACTTTGGAGAATAGACGCCGAACCACGCAGACTATGTTCGTGGTCAAGTTACTGAACGGCAGCGTTGATTCTTCTCAACTTTTGGCCAGAATAAACATTAATGCTCCAGCACGATCGCTCCGGAGGCAAAACCTCCTCAGGTTGGAAGGTCGGAACACCGCTTATGGACAGCACGACCCTGTTCGTTTTATGTCGGAAACTTTCAACACCGTAGCTCACATTTTCGACTTTAATGTATCTGTTTCCACACTCCAGCAACGATTTACGTCATACTTCCGTACCATGAGTTAGTTGTTTTTGTTCATGACCAATGTTTTTAATTAATTGTACGATATGAGGCATTTTTTTTTTATTTTTAAGCTTCATTAAGACATTCTGTCAGATGGAGGTAATCACAATAAATAAATGATGAACCTCCACTTAGGTGATAAGTCGTGACTGCCTAAACTAAGAGACGTTACGGAGGAGTTTTCGGGGGGTTCGGAGCGTCTCAGGTGCGTTACATGGGGTCTGACGGGGTTTTAGGAGGATCTTTGAGGCGTTTCAGGAAGTTGCAGAGGATTTTCAGGGACCCGATCCCAAAGTCCTTTGAAACGCCCAGAAATGCTACCTGATTTAAAGATGTTCTAGAAACCTCCTGATACGACCCTGACCTGAAATACCTAGAAGCGCCCCTGAAATGCTATCATACGCCTCTAAAATCTTCAGGAAATGCTCCTGAAACCCCCTGAAAATCTCTGAAATTACTCTGAAATGCTGTGAACCTCCCCTCAAACCCCTTGTAACGCCTTTTGAAGGCTCCTGAATTGCTCTTAAAGCACCTTGAAACGTCCCTAAACCCCCTAAATTCTATTGAAATGCCCCTGAATTTCCCGTAAAGTCACCCCAAATCCCCTGAAACAACCCCATGAAGCGCCATTGAAGCCCCCTAGGTCAGGTTCGGTAAAACAATGATCAAGCTCGATTTGCAACCTGAAGTTCAAATCATAAACTAAGTATTTCAATGGAAGTTTGCATATTTTAGTTGCTAAATGACTGTTGAAGTTGCTATCGGTTCGAAGTCTTAAGTCTACAAGATGCTTTCTTTAAATTCTTGGGATATTCAACACTTCTGACATATCGAAGTCCACGTTAACGTGCGTTATTTTCCAATGATTTTAAACACGACAAATAGTTCGCTCATTGATCTCAGACGTCCTCAGAATACCTGTTGCCTTTTTACCTGTCTTCAAAGTTCTTGGTTATCTCGATAGATTGTCTGAATCCAAACTTACAGATCATTTGTGATCTAATTAACCCTCTAATACCCAAATTTTTGATTTTGATCTAAATATCATTTTTTGTCATCTAAAATCGATTTGAACATGTTTTGGAAGATGATTCTTTTTAATTCTCGATTTCATGAATTTCAGTTTTTGATTTTTCAAATTTTTATTTTTAAACATCCCCACACTTTTATATTTTTCCAGGAAGCCTATTTGGGGAACGGATTTTTTGAGATGAAAACATTTTGAGATTTTGTGATTATTGTTGAAATATTATTATTTTAAATTTTTTTTATAGAAAATTTTATTTTCCGTGTAATTTGAAGGGAAATTATTTTAGAGTGTATCCGATTCCCTTAAACTATTAAGGACAAACGTCTTGAAATCCCGGTTCAACAGTGCATTAAAACTTCAGACGCACAAATCTCAAGAAGCAAGCTTCAAACAACAATGCATTTTATTATTCTGTTCTTGCTCACTTGTAAATAGCTTAAAATAAGAAGCTCAGGTGTGCTGGTTTTGTTTACGAAGAGATTTGTGCCCTCAAAATCGTGAGTAGGTGCCAAAGTCGGCCATTGTGGCGGCCATATTGGGATTCTTACAAGACTGTCCTTAAGCAAGGATAGAATGATTTGGGAAAAATTTAAAATATGTTAATTGTAGCGTCTCAATACAAAATAAACAATGACTTCTAAAAGGTGACTAAAACATAAATTTTTCAATGATTTTTTTAAAAATGTAAATACGCTTTAAAATACACCAAAAACCATTTTGAGATATACAGAACAGTCCTAAATATCAGCCAAAAATATAAAAAATTTGATTTTCCACGAAACAAAAAATACAAAAATGCTCAAACCCCGTCTAAAGGCGGGGTTGGGTATTAGAGGGTTAATCATCACGCACTTTTTCTATTATATTCATCGCTCTTTCGTGGCACCAATACTTGAAAATGTGGATAATAGTTGCATAATCAATGACAACAACATCTTGACGACCTGACTGTAGCCACCCGGGCAGAGGTCAAGTACTGACCATCAAAACGTGCTATTGGTTTGAAAATAATTGGGAGATAATAATAGCAAAAAAATGTTCCTAGGACGTTTGACCAATAGCAAAATTTGCTATTTGAAGATCAACCGCTGCTATTGGTTAGCTCTTAAAAGAGCTAAATTTGTTATGATGGTGTTGGTCGAGGAGTAAATTTAAGCTATTATTCCCAGTACTTTTACCTCTTATATCAAACAAACCAATATCACTTTTTGATCTCCATATCAAAATATGCTTTTATTGAGCTTTTTTCTTCTGCTCGGGCAGGCCTTGACTTTAGAGAACCGTAGAAGGACAACTAATTGAGATATTTGTACGCGGAAAAGTTCTTTTAATCACAGAAACCAATATTACATCGAAAAGAACAAGTTTCATGAGAAACTGGGATGACCATATGTCTTAACTTCGAAGAGCAATAGATAAACAAGAACTACAGTAATTTGCACACAAAAAACTTCTGTTACTTCGTATTTGTATTGTAACAGATTTTCTCGAAGCGTACGGTAACTTGGCAGCTAAACAGCATCCATTTATTACGTTACGCAAAATCGACATTTTTTGGCTCTCCCTATACCATCCATACCGCAAAGCCTGCAATCCAGAAAAGACCCCAGATAAGTCACCAGGTATTCTCTGAAATAGTAATGAGAGAGCTTCTCATTAGCACAGGAGTACCACGAGTGCAAGAACATGTATTGGTAGTCATTTATTGAGTTCAAGAACTGACTTCACCAATATTAACTTCTTTTCCCGATCAGCCTAGATAACTGTGTAGTGTCGGTAGCGGTTAGTTCAACTGGCTAAGAATAGCACTACGGACCGCCAGTTCCAGTGGTAGGAGTCCACTAATCAGGTGACCCATAATTCAAGGTGCTATGCGGCTTTACGCTTACTGTGCCTAACCTAATCGCAAACGGAGCCTGTGGAGTACCAGGGCGCCCTCCACAGTATTTGCCCTTACTGTGCTAACCGGAGCAACAGCGCGGTGGACCTTGTGTTTCTTCGAGACAATCAGCTGCCCTTCTTCAATCTCATACTTGAGGCTGGATAAGTGGCTACGGTTAGGATAGCTCAGATCAATCTTAAGCACAAAAGAAAAGCAACGATCAATCTTTGTAGACTTATGCAAAATGGTACAGCCCAAGTGGCGTTACTCCAAGAACCTTACTTTTGTAAGGGGAATTCCTATCTAGGAAACCTTGTGAACCCGGTGTTTGCTACTTTCAGTAAAAATGAAATGGCAAACACACGTGTCATGCCTCGAGCATGTGTGCTTGTCAACAACGCAATCGTTGCTACACTCATCCCTGAACTAACTACTAGAGATGTATGTGCTATCACAATCGATGTATCTGTTGGAAACCCCATCAGGAAATACGTTTATTGTTCGGTTTATTTACCGCATGATGAACCATACCCTACGGATCCTTTCAAGCAAGTCATCGCATACTGCACTTCAAAAGGTCTTCCGTTAATTGTTGGTAGTGATGCTAATGCTCACCATATAATCTGGGGCAGGTCAGACATCAATTTGAGAGGATCCAGTTTTATGGAATACTTATGTAGTACAAATCTTGCATTACTTAACATAGGCAACAGCCCAACCTTCATGGTATCTGCTAGAGAGGAAGTGTTGCTTGCTCTAGCAGAATTAGTCACGAGCTGACCAATTGGCATGTGTCAGAAGAAGAATCTTTATCTGACCATCGCTACATCTTGTTTGAACATGTAAATGGTACTTCGCAAACTTTGCGTTTCAGGAACCCCCGGTCAACCAACTGGGATCTCTTTTCCGATTTGGTTGCAGCCAAATTTCATGGATACTCACCGTCAATTGACACTCCACGTGATTTAGATGATGCCGTTGATACTACAACGACATTCATCATGGAAGCTTTTGAAGAAGCTTGCCCTCTGCGGTTTGTGAAGACCACAAGAGGAACCCCTTGGTGGAACTCTGATCTGGCCAAGCTCAGGAAACAATGTAGAAAGAGTTGGAACAGACGACGTTCGGCTGGATCGGAGGCTTTCAGGTCGGCTCGCAAGGCCTACCAGAAAGCTCTTCGGTCTGCTGAACGATCCGGCCGGAAAAACCTTTGTACAAATGTTTCCAGTCTGAGTGAAGCCAGGCGATTGAACAAAATCCTTGCAAAATCTGAGGATTTTCAAGTGAACGAACTTCGTTTGCCAAATGGTGATTTCACCTTCTCTAATGAGGAAGTTTCGGAATGTTTATTCAGTGCACACTTCCCCGGATGTGTGGATATTACATCTTCAGATGAACCTGATGTCTTATCTTGTAGCTATGAATCTTTAGCTTCGGCTCGGAGTGTCATAACTTTAGAATCGATTGAATGGGCACTTAATAGCTTTGCTCCTTTCAAATCTCCTGGGGCAGATGGTATTAATCCTATTTTGCTTCAGAAGGGATTTGATCATTTCAAACATGTTTTAAAAAAAAAATACTTGTTTGCAGTTTTACACAAAGTTGTTTACGAAATCGAGAAGGCATTCGCTGAAAAGCAATCCTGCTTGGGTGTGTTCTTAGATATCGAGGGTGCCTTTGAAAACGTGCCTTTCGATGCCATATTGGAAGCTGCACGGGGTCAAAGTATATCTCCAATGATTTCCAATTGGATTCACCAAATGCACAAAAACCGACATCTCTTCGCGACATTGCGTCAAGCGGCGATTAGGAAATTAAGTGTTTGTGGATGCCCCCAAGGGGGAGTCTTAACGAAACTTTTGTGGAATCTCGTAGCAGATATGCTATTGAGGCAACTCAATAATAGTGGTTTTCCTACTTATGGATTTGCCGACAACTACCTAACATTGTTAGTCGATATGTGCATCAGCACCCTTTTCGACCTGATGCAAAACGCTCTTCAGGTAGTGGAGGGTTGGTGTCGCCAATATGGCCTTTCGGTAAACCCGAGTAAAACATCTATTGTTCTTTTCACGGTAAAGCAAAACCGTAATGGTGTTCGACCTTTGCGTCTCTTTGATTATGAAATCAATGTGACTGAACAGGTAAAGTACGTTGGAGTCATTCTTGATTCCAAGCTTTCCTGGACACCTCATATTGAGTTCAGAATTTAGAAAGCTTGTATGGCCTTCGGGCAATGCCGGCGAACCTTTGGTACGACTTGGGGTCTAAAACCCAAGTATATCAAATGGATCTACACAACTGTTGTTCGTCCAATATTGGCATATGGATGTCTTGTGTGATGGCAAAAGGGCGAAGTGAGAACGGTACAATCAAAAATTAGGCCATCTCCAAAGGATATGCTTAATGGCGATGTCTGGAGTGTTCTGTTCAACTCCTACGGCAGTGCTCGAAGTTCTCTTTGACGTTGCCCCACTACACATTCATCTCAAACAAGAAGCACTTTCTTGCACTTATCGTCTAAGTTGTTCTTGCTCCAAGTGATCTTACAATTGCCTGTACTTTTCCATATAGGTCATTTTCCATGAAATTCCCTTCCCGGGAAGAGTGGACATTTGGTTATTTGGAGAGAAGTATTTTAGACGGCATCGTATGTTACACTGATGGCTTCCTTTCCGAAGGTCGAGCAGGTGCTGGTGTTTATTCTCGTGAGCTAAGGCTGCATCAGTCTTATTCACTTGGCAGACACTGCGCCGTTTATGTGCGGAGTGCAATCAGCACTTCAGCAGCACGTAATGGGCAAAGTAATATACTTCTGTTCAGATAGCCAGGCTGCTATTAAAGCACATGCTTCGGCCAATTCCAAGTCGAAGATAGTTATCGCTTGTCGAACTCAAATCGAGGAGCTGAATTCAGCAAACACTGTACACCTTGTTTGGGTACCTGGCCATTCTTCCATCGCTGGAAATGAATTGGCTGATGAGTTAGCTTGCACTGGAGCATCATATTACTACATTGGCCCTGAGCCAGCTATTTCGGTATACAAGTGTTGGGTAAAGCTTCAGATTGACCCTGGGCTGCTACTCAGCACAAACAATACTGGAATAGTATTGCTACAACTTGCTTGATGGTCTAGCAATAAATGTACCGAACAACAGACATATTGGTCGTATTGTAGTTAAATGAACTTTACATAAGAAGGATCTTGATGTAGATCAGCTTGCATAAATCACCCAACCCACCTTAAAATAAAATATAACAGCTTTAACACATTGAGAATGTCTGTTCGACCCAATGAAACATTTCACTCTTGCATAGTGAAAAGTAAATTGAAAGACTGAAGCAACCACAAGTGCATTCGTGAATGATTAAGTGCCATAGCACTTTGAAGAGATTTAAAAAAAATCTGATCAGTTGATAAGAGGGCGTGTAGCATTATGCTGCTCGATGCAGTGTTATGCCTCTCGGATCCCTAATCTTAAATTACAATGACATGGACGATAGAAGTATCAACTGTAGGTGGTCAATCAAGTTAAGCTCAATATTGATTCCTAATTTCCTCAAGTTCTCTCGTGAAGCAACAAAATTGATAATATCTGTCTGAAATATGAATGACCTTGAAATCAGAACTGACTTGCCGCATCCCCAAACTTTCTATTAGCAGTTTATTCTCCACGGTTCATCGTCATCGATAGCGATTGTTCGAAGCCAGCCCGTCTGAAACCTTCGGAAGCTATCTTCAACGACAACGGCGACATCGTCTGCGTCTGGTGTGCCGCCGCCAACCCAGCTCAGAAGCAAGGGCAGCAAAGCACCAATCCAAAACATAATCAACCTCATTTTTCCGATTCAGTTGCTGCTGTCTGACACGGTTAACCTCATATGAATAAAGAATGGAAAATAGTTTTCCCGTGCATATGATGCAGCCAGCCAACAGCCCAATCCGGTCCCATTTGGGATCTGTTGTTGACTTTGCCCCGTAGGGGACTTTCTCTGTCAAGAGCTGGCTGCCGAAGCTAGAGTCTGGCCGGCTGGGGTGAATTTTGCAGCCACGCCACGGCGACGTTATAAATAATTGAATTAAAAATTTAATAAAGTGGAATCTCTAATGAACGTCCCCGGGGACCACTCATGGGGCGAGCTTTGCATTTTTGCGGTGTCGATTTTATTTTTGCTTTGACTTCGGTCAAATGGCATCTGCAGACTTGGACATCACATGGGAACAGTAAGGTGGTCCAGATTTTTTTCTTGTTTTGCTCTGTTTGGTGAGCACTTCGTGGGATGAAATTTTCCTATGGGGGTACCCCGCCAGCAAAAAGATCCCATCTAAGCATCAAGATTTCAGAAAATGCTGTGCTGGCAGTTCTCTTGAGGACTAATTACTGTGCAAGATCAACAGTCAGTGATTATGCTAAATGAAAATTAAGTAAGACCATACAAAGATTAAACCATATTGCCGAGTGCTACTGCTACTGGTGTACTCCTGAGCCTTGCAAAGAGCTTCCCTAACAACCTTGGCAAGCTTCTCTCGGGGGCAAAGCTCAGAACCGGCAACTTACATACCAGTTTGTGCGATAGCAGCGACAGATAGCTCCTCAAACAATTAACTTAATAAATTCGTTGCTATCTTTCTTAATCTCCATGCAGAAAATCCTCCGTCGACGTCGGCGACGATGCTGGAAGGCGGCTCAAACGGAAGCTAAGGTAGGTTGGACCCCCTCTGCTGCTTCTGCTGCTGCTGTGGTGGGCGGAAGCGTGTTACACGACGTGAAGCGAAATTCAAAACATTCTCTCCGTGGCACCTTTGAGCCGTGGCTGTCAGGTTCGACGGAAAAGGTCTTGGCTTTTTAAGGGGTTTGATGGTCGTAACTCGATCCATCGCGCCGCGTCTTTGCTGGCATGTGGGCTATACATATATCTATATAGTCTTACGCCTTTGAGCTCATGCCGGTTGAGGAAAAGGGGAGACATGTTTCACTTATGTTTATTTTAAAAGCTAAAAATTTCCGTCTTTATAGCCTCGACTTATGAATCAAGTTTCCAACATCGCGTATATCTAATGACATTGTCACCATCCAAACTGTTTAAGAAAAATAGAGGGGACTGCTGATCAGAAGCCCGGCTCCAGAGGCACGTTATCCTTCATTTGGGACATTTGTGCCATCTAGGAACAGGTTCGGGATTGATGGAAATTTTCAAGAATAAGGCCAACAAGGATTTCTACAGGAATCTGTACAAAGAAATCCATCTGGTATACCATAGAACTTTAGAAGTATCCCGCCAAAGCTGCTTAAAACCCCTAATTAGTATTAGAGCGTATCCTACGGATATTTCTACTGGAATTCCTCTAGAAATAACTGAAGAAATCCTCCATAGATTAACCAAGCCAATTTTGGTGGAATTTCTAAAGGAAACCCTCAGGACACTATCAAAAACATTTTTTATTGTTCTTCTAGTAGAATTTCGAAAATATTTATGAAGAATACTCGACATTTTTTTTTTCAGGTAAAACACCTTCAGCGATTCCCAAATTAATGCCCCATCAAGATATTCCACCGCCTGACGCATTTTAGACCCTCTATTTCCCTTTGGCAGAAGCCATCGTCGAGAAAACAAGGTGTACGTACATGCTTGCCGGTTCGTAAACTTCTGGGGGCCCCGCCGCGGGAGGTTAACGCGTGCGGTGTGAAAGTAAAAATCGAGGAAATATTTTTAATTAAATTTCCGCCATTTGAAAGAATGTTTCGCGGTAATGTAAAAAGTCTCTCCATTTGATGTATGAAAAATGATGTGTAACGTAACGTGCAAATCGGAGTTCAAACTCTGATTTCGAACAAATTTGTCGTCATTTAGAAAGATTTCAACTTTGAGAGTCATAAAAGTTTTTTAATGTGCAAATTACGGTCAGCTTCTTTGAGAGATCAGCTCTTTTTTTTATTCTTAACCACTAAACCTATTTTACAGCTCTTTTATTCACTAGGGCACTACGCGAGCGATTCCAATTGGCGGCTGCACTTACACTTTGTACAACGCCTAAATGTATTCTATTATATTCTTATTCTACTATATCAAACTGGTTTGCCCTTGTGCTGCTTTCACTTTTCTACCCTGTCCTTGGTAGAATGATGAGCACGATGCTGGAATGATGTGTGGCTGTTATTCCTTTTCCAGTCTGATTGGGGGTCGTCCATTATGGGTTGCTGTTCACCGATATCCAATTATCCGGGTCCGTTTGAGCTATGAGAGCTCAGACGAGAGTCAAGTGCCAGCCGCTCTCGAGGGAAAGAAGAGCAAGCAACTGACGAAGTGCCGGGGCTGGAATCGAACCCATCCGCTTATGAAGCGAACGTGTAGTCACTGCGCCACGGGCCCGGCAGATCAGCTCTTTGTATATAAACAATTTAGAAACAGTATAAGAAAATGTTAAGCTAGACTTATTGGTGCTACCGTGGTAAAAGCAGAGCTGGTTGCTCAAGGACTCCAAATGGCAAAAGGTTATTGCAACCATAATAAATTTCAAATGCTCCATAGAAAATCAAAAAGCGCTCCATAAAGAATGAACATATGTTCCATGAAAATGTGCAATGTTATCCATAAATAATTGAAAACGTTCCATACTTTATAAAAAATGTACCGGTAAAACATAAAATTTTCTCATTAAAAGTGAAATTTTGCACCAATAAATAATACTGTAATGCTCCATAATAAAAAAACAAATGCTCCATAGAAAAATGTGAACGCTCCATGAAAAATTAAAATTGTACCCATAGAAAATTGAAAACTAAATTGCACCATAAAAAATTGAAATTGCACCATAGAAAATAATCAAATGCTCCATAAGTATTGTCAAACTGCACCACATAAAATACAATTTGCTCCATAAAAAAATGAAAAATCTCCATAACTTTAAACATTTGCACCACAAAAGCAATTCAGCCCTGTCGAATTTAATCATGAGAATATGCTATCTATGGAGCATTTTCAATTTTTCATGGGGCAATTTATATTTCCTATGGTGCAGTTTGAAAATACTTATGGAGAATTTATCTATTTTCTATGGTGCAATTTAATTTTTTCATGGTGCAATTTAATTTTTCTATGGAGCAATATTCAATTTTCTATGGGTACAATTTTAATTGTTTATGGAGCATTTGCATTTTTCTATGGAGCATTTGTATTTTATTATGGAGCATTTCAGTATTATTTATTGATGCAAAATATCACTTTTAATGAGAAAATTTTATGTTTTACCGGTACATTTTTTATAAAGTATGGAACGTTTTCAATTATTTATGGATAACATTGCACATTTTCATGGAACATATGTTCATTCTTTATGGAGCGCTTTTTGATTTTCTATTGAGCGTTTCTATTTGTTTATGGGTGCAATAAATAGGCTGCCACTCCAAATTGCTCCACCAATGAAAACTCCTCCATGAATTATTGTTTCACAATTTTTTTTCAGTGTTTATCACGGAAGAGGCTTTTTTGTAGAATCCTGCTAATGATTCCTCCGAGAATAAGAATGTATTATTTCCAATGAGTTTCTTTAGAACTTTCTTCATTACTTCATCCAGGAACAAGGCCAGAAATTACTTCGGGATTATTTCATGATTTACCATTTTTCCTGGATTTTTATGGAAAGTTATTATTCTAAAACTTAATCATTTTATGGCTTTATTGATCTTTTTCTACTCAGAGTGTAAGGGAGTAGATATCAAAGTGGATAATGAAATGATAGATATGATAGTATTCGCTAGGTTGCGAACAAGTATGAAAATTTTTATAGAAGGTGAAATTAGACAAGTAGGCCATGTATTGAACGAATACATCGAATGCGTGAAACTTCTGCCGTACGACCTGTGCTTTTAAATAGATCGGCTTGGATGGTAGTTCATACCACCTCACCAAGACTGGCAAAAGTTTCAGGCACCCGACTGCCTATGTAATGTTCTGTTTTCATCGCAAGTTCTATCGATCGGTAGCTTTTGCGGAATTCACACTTCCGTTCATAGGGGTATGGCTATATCACGGCGTGTTCTTCCAATGGTTTTATTCGATCTTATTGGATAGAACATTTTTCTTTCTAAGCCAAACTTTTCATATCTATCATTTCATTATCCACTTTGATCTCTACTCCCTAATACTCTGAGTAGAAAAAGACCGGAAAAGCCATAAAATGGATAAGTAATAAATAAAATACGGTCGATATATCAGCATGTTTTTATTTTAGGATTTTTCAGAATGATTCCAACAAAATTCCTCCAAAGATTCCTCCAAGTATGCTTTTGGAATGCATTCCTGTAGGTGTATGTGTTAGAGATTTCTCCAAAAACTCTTTCAGTAACTTTTTCCTTGTATTTCATGAAACTAGTCCACTGGTTTATTCAGAAATTCTTTCAGAAATTCCTCCTTTGATTCTCTCAGGGATAAGTTAGGAAATTCCTTCAAATATTTCTATACAAGCTCGTGCATGTTGTTGGCACAGCCCCGTACAACCTTTCGACAGCGCAACAATTGCGGAACATGCAGTCCACACCGGACGAGACCACCCCGGTGATGGATCAACCATGAGCAAAGCATAGCTGTCAATGAGTATGTTGGGCGAGAGAGTGAGAAAGGTAAATAAAAACGTAAACACCAGAAGGAAGAAAAATTACAAAACGGTAATAGTCCATTTTACGAGCCGATTTTATGAATGAATTTTGACAGGAGGCAGCGTCCAATAACCCGTGAAAACCAATATCATCATCAACATTGTTGTCACTTCGTAAAATGGCTCATAGCATTAGTAGCAAAGTGTAGCAATTGAATTTGAGCTCCTAGAATAGTCTATTTTACGAAACGACAACAGTGTTGATATTGATATTAACACTCACAAGCTTGGGCGCAACCTCCTGTCAAATTTTCATTCATGAAATGAGCGATCAGCTGATCCGAAACGTCTCGTAAAATGGCTCATTTCGTAATTAGCTGGGTGATTAGCGAACGTAGAAATCGTAGAGTTTTTCTTGCGAAATAAAATAGTGACTTCGTGGTTGGAAACACATTTTCAGGTAAGGGCAATGTAGATAAACAAAAGATTTGAAATTAATAGAGTTCCGTTCAAACAGTTGGTAATACACGAAAGCCCATTTGAACAGAGTGTGAGCCGCCGTACCTGTAGGAAAAGCTGGATAAATGGAGAAAACTATTGAATGCGAGTAGATAGTAGAAATAGCGTAAAAGAATAATAAATTATGTACCGTCAAGGCACCATTCACCATGGATCTAAGAGGATTCGAGGTAAATAAGGGCTGTCATTTGACACCAGTCTTATAAACATTGTTGGTGCCGCTTTTAATTGCCTTCATTATAGGTTAAAATTAAAGCTATATCCACAGAAGTAGAAAATTTTTTACAAAATTTGGTGATATAGTACAATTAGTAAAGGGTAGTAAGGTCGCCTAATTCCGTGGTAGGTCACCATTCACCGTGGTAGTAGGGATCCATTCACCGTGTGTGAGAAATTTTATTCTACTTTGTTTAAAAATGATCAAAACAACCCAGCCAAGGGAATTTTCTTCGTTCAAATTCATTTCAAGTAATAACTTGCAAGATTTTATTAGAAAAACGAATGTTCACATTTTCGATTTTTTCTAGATATATGGGACAATATGGGGCACGGTGAATGGAGACCATTGATTTTTAGGGTACCCATTCACCGTGCCTTTTTGTTTCAAATAAAAAGTATGAGTAATTGTACTTTCTTGTTAAACTTACTTAAATTTAATTGCTTCTTGGTGGAATAAAAACGTTACTACATTTAGTTTATCGCTTAAATCACCTTAGCGCAGTTTTCGTTTTTTCACTATGAATGCAGTGAACGAGCAGAAACCCGCTTCATGTAAACACATGTATTCCTTCGTGATTTTTTTTCAAAAAATTTCAGAAAAAAATCGTCTACCAATACTATCAGATTTTCTTCCAAAGTATTCCTTTGGGATGTCTAGTTTTTTTTTCTAGAAATTTCCTAAGAAATTCATCCAGCAAATTTTCAAGAAATTCATCTAGCAATTATTCCAAGGGTTTCTCCAGGAATTCTCTCAAAGATTTCTTCAGCATATGGATTTTTTTTTTCAGATGTTCCTCCAGATGTACTTCTAGTGGCTATCTTTAGAAATTAAAAAAAAAATCCATCTAATATTATCTATCGGAAATTATTGTTTGAATTTCTCCAGGGATTCATGTGTTACTCCGCATATTCAGAGATTCTCTCTGGAATTTATTCAGAAATTCCTTAAAAAATCCCAAATGATTCTTCTAGAAGATTTTTCAGGGGTTTCGCAGAAGTTCCTCCAGGTATTTGTCCAGGAATAATTTAGAATACGTTCAGACTTTTCATCAAGGATTCTTTCAGAAAGTTTTCCAGTTATGCTTCAGAAACTTCTCCAAATATTATCTCAGAAGTTCATACACATACTACTTCAGAATCTTTTCGTTGGCATTTTTCAAGAAACTCTTCTATGAATACCTGCAGAAAGTTCTCTAATTCTACCAGGTATTCTTTCATGAATTCTTTCATTAATGGTTTGTTTTTTTTTTTCAGAAATTTCTTAAAAATTTCTCAAATTTCCCGAGGTTTTTTTATCCGCATGATTACTTTCAAAAATTTTTCCAGTACTTCAGGGATTTTTGTGTACTAATTTTTCAGAAGTATGTAGTATATTTTAGAATAAATATAGAATTTTAGAAAACGTAAGTGTACTGCTAGGCCTATAAAAACATTTAGAAAATAACAATATTCCAAACCGTATACTTTATTTAATCAGTATTATGTAGCCCTACAATACATGCATTCATTTTGAAAACATGAATCATAGATGTGAAATAAAATAATATTTTCTAAATTTGTATTTAGTATGAGAACTTATTGGACATGGTGTAAAATTCTTCCAGAGGTATCTTTGAGAGGTTTTCCAAACATTCCTTCAGAAAATCTTTCAGGGATCCCTCAGAAATTTATCAATGTATTTTTTTTTTAGGAATTTCACCAGCAATGTCAACTGTAGTTTCTGCAGAGACTTCTGCAGATATTTTTTAAAGAGGTTTATTCTAGAAATCATCCACGGATTTCTCAAGGAATCCCTCGAAAATTTCCTGATGCAATTTTTCCATGGAGTTTCTTCTAGAGTTCCTCCATAAGCTTCTCATGATTTGTTTTTCAAGTAATTGAGGAGGAATTTTATGGAATTTATTCAGCTATTCTCCCTGGCAATCATCCACGAGCTCCTTCAGAGAAAACTGGAACAGGAATCCTTCCAGAAAAAAAAAAATCAAGAATTTAATCTAGAAATCTCCAGGAGATTCCTTCAGACAATCTTCAATTCCAAAATTCCTTCAAGTTTTTGTGAAATTCCTAAAAAAAAATACCTGGAGGAATATTTGAAAACATTCCTGTGATTCTTGAGGAATCTCGAGACATATTTCTGACGGAACCGGGAGCAATTTCTAAAAATAATTATTGTAAGAAATTCCGCTGGAATTCCTGAAGCGATTTCTTGAAGAAGCTTTGAACGCACCCCTGGGAAAATTTTCAAAAGAATCTCTGTAGAGACTCGAGCTGAAAATCTCTGTAATAAACACACCTAACCTAACCTTGAATCTCTGTAGGATTTCCAAAGATTTTTATAAAAGAAAAAAAAAACAAAATATTCCATGGAAACACCTTCGAAGTAATCATTTATTGTAAAGCTTAACAAAAATCCCTATTTTTGAGGGAATTTCAGAAGAAACTCGAACAATCATTCCTAGGAAATCTGGTGTGAATATCTATAGTCATAACTGAACAAACCCCAAAGAAAGTCTTGAAGGAATCTAAGGAGGAATATCTGAAAAAATCCCTAAGAAACTAAGGAACTGGAGAAACTCCAGAAATTCTTGGTAATATTCCTGGAAAACTTTATTGAAGAAGCTTTAGGAAAATCTCTGTAAAAATCATTTGATCAAATATTTGGAGAATTTTCTAAAAGCATTCCTCTAGCGTTCTGTATATTTTGATTATTTAGATAAAATTTCTGGAGAACCGTCAAGCAATGTCCAGGAACCATTTCTGAATCAATTTCTCAAAGAATCCGGTAAATTTTGAGCTAATATCGTCAGAAGAAATGCCAGAGAAATTTCCAGGAAAAATGAAGGGATATCTGAAAGCTTTGCAGAAGAAATCTCTGTATGAAACCCTGCAGAAATCTCTAGAGAAATTTCTGCCTGAATCCCTGAATGTAATAATGCAAGAATCTCTAGAAGAATTATCGAAGGTTTTTTTTTATGAATCCCCAAAGAAATTCCAGGAAATAATCCTGCGGGAATTTTCAATGTAATCCATGGAGCAATTTCTGAACAAAGCAATGGTGAACTTCTTTAAGAAATACCTTTTTGAATGGAAGATTTTCTGAAGTAACCACTTGAAGAATTTATGAAAGAATATTCGAAATAATTTCTGAAGCAATCTCTGTTGAATGCTCTGAAGAAAGGAATTTCCGAAGGATTTTCTAAACGAATCCCTAGGAACATTCCTAAAATAATCGCTGGAAGAGTTTCAAAAGCAGCCTAAGAATTTTAGGAGGCAGCCAATTAATCGTCCCATAATAAATTAAAAAGTTTCCATAAATAATTCGAAAATTACCAATAAATAATTAGGGGTGGAAGCAATAATAAACTAGAAAAGTTCCATAAACAATTCAAAAAGCGCATAAATAAATCGAAACTTCCCATAAATAATTGATTTTCTAGCAATAAAAAATGTAAGAATTTCCACAAATAAATCAACAATTGCAATAAAAAACTATATTTTTTCCAACAAAAATTTTCGAACATACTATATTATAGAACTATGATAGAAAGACTGAAACTATTGTGCAATTTAACAGACAATCGCTTGCTGTCCGAACTCGCTAACGCTCGTCGGACTTAAAAAAGGGATAACATCTCTGTTCGCATTATACCGGGCAAATTCTTGGATCTGTGGATTGCCTAGAACCGAATCGACGCAGTTACGGCGCATCGGATTTCGGAAACATCGGCGGCCTTCTGCCGCCTCAGTTCCTCAATCCTCTATGCAACTTCGCCGCATGGCTCAGCCGGTACTTTTACCTTGCTCATCAGTTCCTATTTATTGCTAAATTTTCAATTGCTTTTTTGATGTTTTTCAATTGGGAATTTTTAAATTATTTATGGAAAAATCAGATTTATTTATGGAAAATTTTAATTGTTTTGGTGGAAAAAATGTAGTTATTTATTGCAATTATTGAATTATTCGTGGAAATTCCGACGTTTTCTATTGCTCGAAAATCAATTATTTATGGGAAATTTTGATTTATTTATGCACTTTTTGATTTGTTTATGGAAATTTTATAGTTTATTATTGCCCCCACCCCTACTTCTTTATTGGCAATTTCTGATTTTGTTACGGAAAATGATCACTTTTTTATGAGTCGTTTATATTTTAGCCATTTTAGGACAATTTTTTGGAGAAATTGTTGTGGGAATATCTGAAGGAGCTTTGAAGAAATTTCATAAATAATCCCTGGAAGAATTTCTAAAAAAACTGATGGAGGGGTTTCTGAAAACCACACTTGAAAGATAATAAGATAGAATTAAGCGGAATAATTTCTGAAGGAATCCATGGAGCAATTTTGAAAATAATCCATAAAAGATTTCTGAAAGGAATCCTTAGACAGAGTTTCTAAAAGAATCTCCAGGGAAATTTCTTATAGCTGGAAGAACTTCTGAAGGGATCTTTGGAAGAATTGTGGGGGATTTTCTAAAGAATTACTCGAGAAATTTCTGAAAGCAATCAGAATTTATAATTGTCCTACAGAGTCGCTTAAACATTTCTATATAAATCCATGGATGGTATCCTTAGAGGCTTCTTGATCGGATTTCTAAAAAAAAACTATTGGAATTTTTGAAGAAATCCATGGATTTTTATATTAAATTAGGGTGACGATGAGTATTATCGGCAGGTTTTTTCTCTTCGTCATGAGCGGTTTTTGTCGGCCATATTTCCTGAAACTTGGTCATACAGTTCAGCTTGGTCGGGAAGGATATAAGGCCAACTTTGAGTTTAACAGCTTTCAAAAAACCTTCCATGACGAAGAGAACAAAACTGCCGAAAATACAAAATTTCCCCTATATTAAGTTTCTGGGAGATTTTCTAAAAAATATTGAAGAAAATTTAAAACAACACACGGAAGATGTTTCACGAAGAAACTTATAAGGCTTTCTAAATAGAGTTCCTGGAACATTTTCTTAAAATCGACAGGGATTCAAGGAGCAACTTTGGAAGGAATCAAATAAATGTTTTATTAACGAGTTCTTCAACTAACTTCTGGGGCGATCTTTTGAAGAAATTCTAAACAAAACTATGAATTCCCAAGGAGCTGCCCAAGAAATACAATTGACATTATTGAGGGAATATCTATAGGAAGCGTTGGAGAAACTTCCTAAAGAATCTCCGAAAGGAAAAAAAAATCTTGATAGATTTTAAGAACGAATTAGACTGAGTTATGTCTGTAGTAATTTTGACAAGAATCCATGGAAGATTTCTAAAGAAATCCTTGAAAAATCTCATGGGAGAATCTTATAAAAAAAATCTGAAGGAATGTAAAGGGAACTTTAGAAGAATTGTTGAAGATTTTTTAAAGAAATACTTGAACAATTTTTTGGAGGAATTCTGAACTTCTGATTTTCCGCAGGAATCGCTGAAAACATTTCTGTATAGATTCATGGATGATTTCCTGAAAGACTTCTAGAACGGAATTTTGGAAAGGCCTTGGAGGAATTTCTGAGGAAAATCATGAATTTTTTTTTGCCAGAGAAATTCTAGGGTAATTTTCCTAAACAAAATTCTTGTGGAATTTATGACGGAGCAATCCATGCGAAATATTCTAAAAAAACTTTCACAAAGAAACTGTGTAAGGCTCCTTGAATCAAACACCTGGAGGATTTTCTTAAAACTGAAAAGAATCCCTGAAGAAATTTTGAAAGGAATTCAATAAAGCATTCATATAGGAGTTCTTAATATAACTTCTAAGGTAATATTTTGGAGATAATCTAAAAAAAATAATAAATTTCTAAAGATATTCCTGGACGAATTCTTACAGAAATTTCTCCGTAGGAGTTTTGAGCAGAAATTCTTGAAATATCCTTGGAAAAAAATCCCGAGTAAAGATTCATGTGATAGATTTTTAAAGGAGTCCGTAAAGGTATTTCTGGGTGAGTTTGTAAGGGTAATCTATGAACAATTTCTTTAGACATCCTGAGCTTGTGAAGAATCACAATATGAGGATCACAAAAATTCCAAACAATTATAAATTACGCTGAAATTTCACCCTAGCAATAAAATCCATCATTACACACGTAACCACTAACGCACTTTAACTTTCGCTTTCGTTGATGAAGCTGTGCTCTCGCTAAAGATGTGTCCTACACGTTCCTAGCTCCACCACGAAAGTTCAAAAGTGCGTGACACATAGAACGATTACAGCGATTAAGGGGTCCCACTGATGATGACGTTGCGTTGGTTGATGGCGGCCGGTGGGACACAGGGTGGCCCAGTTGACAACCACACTCACCACATCACGGCACCTCGACTGATCGACGAGCAGGCAACCTTCGACATAGGACTCACATAAAAGGGGCAAAGGAGATGACTATACGGGGATGGAGATAAAATGTGGCATCGTCATGCGTACGGAGACCGGGTTGCCTCACCGATAGTGAGTCGTCGTTTTCAGAACAATGCGTGTAGTGAAATTACCTAAGTGTTGGCGACTAAAACAAGATTCCAATGTAAGCTAAAATGAGCAAACAAAAAATTCTGGAACTGCTTTTAGTACAATCCTCGAAGAATATCACTATCGATTGTTGGCCGAAACGTCTTAAATGTAAAAAAACACCAATTTTCGATGATGAGACTAAGCAAGCCATTCGAAGCACGAATATCTCAAACATACAGAATTGTAATCCTTACCAACTAGAATTCCCTGTTCTCCCAATGTGCAACGCACGGGTTGCTGTCGTCGTGTCGTCGTCTCGTCTTCGTTCCCACGCGCCCATCCTGGGCTGGTTGTCGTCGCACGTGGTTTGCCGGCCGCACATGGCTCATTTTTGTCGCGTGTTAATGAGTTTTTCTTTCCTCGGGAATGATTTACGCCGGGTGATTTATCTTCAGGATGATTGGGGACTTTGCGGCTGGGTTTTGCATTTGTTGGCACTTCCGCGAGAAAGAAGAACGATTTTTCTTCCGCAGCTTGCGGATGCGGTTCAACACCCGGTTCAAGAAGCCTTCTGTGAAATTCATGGCTTTTTCGCAATAAAATGTCCCAACGGTAACGGTTGCTACAAATCACACAAACTAAAGTGTGTTTATTCGAATGGCTTCGAACAACAAATTTCAAATATTCATGACTTTTTCGCGGAAACCACCCAATCGCGTGCCAACCAACAGCGGGATAGTTCCGCTTTTTCCGGTTATAAAATTGAGGAAAAAAAATGGAAACTAACGAAAATCGAAATCGAATCGAACACACCAAATATCAAGCGAAGTGGACGTGCGAGGCGGTTTTCCACGCCACCGGTTGTTATTTATTTTATGGCGCTCTTTTCGGGGTTTGCTTTTAATTTTTATCAAAATGATAGGCAACAGTAGTGCACGGTCCGCTGACGGTGTACGCTTTGAAACAATAAAAGCCGAAAAGTCAGTCAGCAAAGCTGGGGGATGTGTTGTGTGCAGTTGCATCCAGGTACAAATATGCTGTCGAAATAAAAGCAAAAAGGCTTTGCAAAGCGAGATAGTTTTTTTTATTGTTTCCTCGTATTGGAAAGATCTGCTGAATGGCTATTATTTCACTTTCAAATCTAAAGCAGAAAAAAGTGCACTAACATCAGATTCCAACACAAACTGGCTAGAAATAAGAGTAGTGCTTATAAATAAGGAAGAAAAATTGTTTTTTAACTTAAGGTACACCGGGGCAAGTTGAAACGGGTGGGGCAAGATGAAACAGCAGGTTGACATGATGTTTTCGAATGATGATAAACAGTTTGATCGCCATTACCCATAGTTTTTGATTCAAACAATCTTCTGGCGAAGAATAAATTTCTAAATTGCATTGAAATATATTTCAAAACCTCGTGTTTCAACTTGCCCTACCCGTTTCAACTTGCCCCGGTGTACCTTATAAGTTTATTCGTTTATTTTTAGGCTCGGGCACCACAAGGGCATAACTGAGCGGAAATCATTTGTTCTTACATGGATTTTACATTTTATAATTTTTTACTGCCTTAATACAGGGTGCGTGCAGTAATTTTGCACTAACCTTCAAACAGGAATATTTCATCAAAGGGTTGCAATAAAAATATAAATCCCACATCATCAAATGCACCATATTTCTAGTGAACTGTGAAAAATATAAAACCATTAATAATCAAAAAACGTGGTGGTATGAGAAAATATTTTCAGTTCCTATGTTTTACACTAACATTTCGGGTTCTACTATTTGTGGTGTAAATAAGACGAAATCAGTAAAATGTAATGTGTAAAAGCCCGATAATGATACACGAGACGTAATGATACAGATATGCTTCAAAAATTATAATTTAAATAATTTTGACGTGGTAATTTTAACACATTATCAAATAGCATCAATAAGAACTGGTTGTTTTTTCGATACATTAAGTCTAGGGTACATTTTTTTTTAAGCAAGCATCGGATCACTTAGCGGTCTTTAACAAATATGTTCCGCATAGAATTCCCTATAATAATACTAAAAATAAGGGTTATTGAACGCTTCCAGTGCCATCTAGTGGCAGAAAACTAAAACTATGCCATTCCTGCACATATTTGTACCAGTTTTACCATATAAACTTCAGACTAGTCGAGCGATAGACCTTATCAATTCAGCTCGAATTTGTGCTGTAGCTTATGGGAGTCTAAAACAGCAAATTGAGGTGGTCAGACTTAGGATATTTTAGTTTTAAATTTTCTCATAAATGTTTGAGCAGCCCTAGTAGAATACCATTGCTCAAATTAGAATTTCCGACTTCTTCCAGTTATTTCTCCATTATCTTCCATTCCAGCGATGTAGTTTTTGTAGGTAACAAGCCTATAGAATCCCCCAACTACACTGAAAAAATCAGCTTCATAGCGTTCTTGACAGCTGTGAAAATGCAGATAGTAGGCAGCTGCTCCATATATTTTTACTCAAGTTGTTCGCATTTTCGTCTTCTAGAAACCTCTTTTTTCAAATTTATGGGATATTTTTGAACGGCACATATAACGATGATACCATTGGAGCTCCTCGTACAAAAAAATATTCTAGTTTTTCCTAAAATAACACAATTGTTGACCAAAATATAGAGAACAACACTAAAACGGACTTGCAGCGGTTCTCAGTGTTCCTTTTTGGACCACCCTAATGAGAAAAGCGAATTCTCAAAGCAGGCAAGTAACTTTTGCAACAGCTTGAAACTATTTATTATTGAATGAAATTAGCAAAGAGAGTATACACATTTTAACAAAAGTCTTTCTTTTTAAGTATATCTACTATCCATGTACTTACATTTAATAGTTTTCTTCTAATATCCTGCTATTTCCAAACAGGTATGGCGGCTTACGGTTGATCGCTTTCTCGAATCCTAAAACTGCCTAAATTAATCACTCTTAGGTTCACGTATTCGTTTATCGCAATATCTCTTACCTAGGATCGTAATTTTGTACCGGCAATTACCTCAAAAACTACGCCCCTTTTCACTATTCGCAAATCTTGCTCTAAATTTACTTAAATCTTTACTTCTGCTTAAATGCCTTTCAAGTTTTTCCATTTTGTGATTTTTCTTCCTTCTATTTATGTTTATATTTACCTTTCTACTTGTCTCTGTCTTCCCCAACATACTCACTGTAAGGGTATGCGGTATGGATTTTTTTCAAAGCGATACGAAACGAAACGATATGAAAACTTTTTGAGACTATGCGGTACGAAACGAAACGAAAATCAAAAATGTTTCGTAAGATCGATACGAAATTCGGATTTACTCGGTATTTTTCGAAACGAAACGAAATTTCCGTAAAAATTCCGCGGAATCTTGCTGGTATTTTTTTTGTGAAAATTGGTACAGTGTGCTTACATTATGCAAGATTGATGCTTTCTGAAACTTGACAGATTACAAAAAAGGAGCAATATGGTACTCATAGAGGGTTTTTTACTACAGCTAATTTTTCATGCCTCGTGTCAACTGTATTATATAGCCATTCCTTTTGGTATCAGTCGTTAACCTACCGTCATCTCGCCGTTAACCTAAAAATGACCGACTTTTTCTCCTACTCACGGTTTTAGTAGGCCAATGGACGTTTATTCTTTTATCTTACTAAAATACACCTAAATATTCTTTAAAATCCGGTGAACTTTTTTATTGACTTTTAGTTCGAGCTGTCAAAAATTGTCTTTTAAGTGCTTCAGGAAATTCGTGGAAAATTAATAATGTTTCCGAAGTCCCGGGATTTGGCAACCGAATTTTGTCTACTGCGTCTCCTTTGACTATTTTTTTTTTTGTATTTTCCCAAAGATATCTCTTGGGTGTGATTCCATGTTTTCTAAGAATATCGTTTACCAAACTTGAGCCTCGCTACCCTTGTCTATTGTCGTCTAGCTTTTTGTACAACAATCAAAGCGCGTTTGCACGTGGTTGGAATGCCATGAAGCGAAGTAGGCTTAGAACATTAACTATCTTCTATCCTCTATTTTATACTTTATCCTGGTTTCAAATATTTCTGTCGGGAATCTGGTTTAAAACGAAAGCTTTCAGATTGTAGATCACCCGAAATCACGGTAACTTTAGATGAGAAAGATTTTTAAACGATTAGCATTTGCACTATACAGTCGAGTCTTCTATTAGAAGCTGCAACCCACTTGACAACCACTGCAATTTCCCAGCTCAAGCTGATATTTTGAGTGTGATAAGAATATACATCAAGCTTGTCACATTCCAAGAATGAACTTAATTGGTTGAAAGACAACCTGGAAATTACGGTGGGCGAAAAGTTGGTGGCAGCGTCTTATAGTAGACCCGACTTTATATTTGTTTTCGAAATTATTTGTCAGTTTCGCGGAATTCCGTTTTGTTTCATCATAAAGTAATTTTTGAAGGCGAAATTTTTAGAATTTGACGAAACGAAACGAAATTCAAAATCATAAATTTCGTCTAGTTGAATTCCGTGGAATTCCGCGGAATTTCGTTTCGAGGGGTAATTGGCGAAACTTTTCGGTATACCGCATACCCTTAACTCACTGACGTCTATGCTCAGCGCACGGTTCATCCATACACTGCCGTTGTCTTGTCCTGTGTGGACAGCATGTTGCGCCCGGGTTGCGCCGTTGAAGGATCACGGTGCTCCCCAGACCGTTATTATAAAATAAAAATCTCCATCCAATCGGTGCCCACCATTCGTTTTCTATGGCTATCCTGCATGTCTGGACAAAATTTGAAAAAAAATCGTAGGGCTCATTTTTGAGTTACGCCCTTTTAAAGGGCGTAAAGCCGAATATTCAAAGAAAAAATCGAAATATTTAGTACTTAACCATTTTTTAACGATTTTGATGAAATATTTTCTTGAAGAATTGTATTGCATTGAGTGTTAGATTTGTTTAGCATTGTTTTTTGTTGAAATAATTGAAGTAAATATGACGTTTTTGTGAGTTGACATAAATAAAAGTGAATTTATATGAAAACATTTCAATAATATTTGTAACTTCTCAGGTTCAAATACGGTAAGATAACGAGAATGTATATAAACAAAAAAAAAAGTAAATGAAAGGAAAGCTCACAAAAAGATAAATTTAGCATAACATGTGAAAAGAGCCTAAATGCTTTTATGCAATTCAGTATCATAATTTTTATTTTATCTAACTCAGTTTTTCCGAACTGGCTCATTATGCAACTGAAATGAGTTGCATAATGAAAACTAGTTGTATAATGTTCATAATGCAACTCATTTGAGTTGCATTATGAACATTATGCAACTCAAATGAGTTGCATTATGAAAAAATCATTGCATAAAATTTTGTATGGAACTCGTTGCAAAATTCGATTTTTTCAGCACTCTTCGTATTTATCCAACTCGGCAAGCCTCGTTGGATAAATGTACAACTCGTGCTGAAAAAATCAACTTTTTGCAACTCGTTACATAAATAACTATTTGTAAACAAACACGTTTCGATCGCTGTAGGGCCCAACTGTACTCACGAATATCTGCACCCTTTACTGATAGCCCGAAGATTGCACTTTCTGAAACATGTTTGTTTACAAAATGCACTCAGGCCCTTTTCACATGTCATGCTAGAAACTATATTATGTGTGTTTGAACAAATGGAAGAAGAGTTGTTGTTTTAAGCCAATACTAGTTTTATTCGCACAAGACAAAAAAAAACTTATTAATTCTGTATGAAATCATGAACACCAATATGCGATGATTTATAAATTTTTAATGATAATTACATTTAATCAGATATGTATTTATTGTATTTGAAAACGTAATATTTTGAATAAGAATGTAGTGTATTACAAAAAATAATACCTACACTGAATGCCGCTTCACGATGATAAAGACCACAAAAATGTGTTTAAATTTACTATCGGTGCCGAGCCCAATCGCGCGCTATTCGTACGGGCGGTTGCACAAATGCTGCGGTGGAAAGAGACTTTCGCTCACTGTTGAAAACAACTCAAGGCTACTCGACTATGTTTTAACAAAATAGCAAGGTTGGTTTTAAGTACTATGATACCTTACGTAGATTATGGACAGCGCCTAAGTTGAAATGAGCCGCGCAAGTATATAGTTATTACTTTAAAAAAATGAGATATAAACAGACTTGCTTCGGCATTATCGTTTTTCTAAGTATCTTCAATTGCATCTCATGTCCACATAGTTTTTAAAAAATAAGACAACACGCTGCCAGGAAGCGTTTGTGGTGTGATAATCATGTTTTCCAACAGTAAATTTACACACATTTTTGTAGTCTTTATCACCGTAAAGCGGCATTCAGTGTAGGTATTATTATTTATAATACACTACATTCTTATTCAAAATATAAGGTTTTCAAATACAATACATATCTGATAAGATGTAATTATTTTTTAAAATTTATAAATGTTCATGATTTCATACAGAATTGATTCGTTTTTTGTCTTGTGCGTTAAAAACTAGTATGTAAAGGGCTTAAAACAACAGCTCTTCTTCCATTTATTCAAACACACATTATATCGTTTCTAGCATAACATGTGAAAAGGGCCTAAGTGCTTTTTGTAAACATGTTTCACATTGGCGTAGCTAGCTTTTTCTTTTCTCTCACTCACTCTCCTAAACAACCTCGAGAAAGAGAAGGATGAAAGAGGGAGCACAGGTCCCCTCTTGCATCCCGCTCTTTCTCATGTTTATTTAGGAGAGTGAGTAAGAAAAAAGAAAAAGCTAGCTACGCCAATGATATTTCCGAAAGTGCAATCTTCGGGCTATCGGTAAAGGGTGCAGATATTCGTGGATACAGTTGGGCCCTACAGCGATCGAAACGTGTTTGTTTACAAAAAGCACTTAGGCCCTTTTCACATGTTATGCTAAATTTAGCTTTTTAAGAGCTTCCTTTCTTTTACTTTATTTTTTTGTTTATATACATTCACGTTTTTCTTACCGTATTTGAACCTGAGAAGTTACAAATATTATTGAAATATTTTCAGTAATAAGTGTATTTATAACTTTTATTTATGTCAACTCACAAAAACGTCATATTTTCTTCAATTATTTCAACAAAAACAATGCTAAACAAATCTAATACTCAATGCAATACAATTCTTCAAGAAAATATTTCATCAAAATCGTTAAAAAATGGTTGAGTATTAAATATTTCGATTTTTTCTTTGAATATTGGGCTTTACGCCTTTTAAAAGGGCGTAACTCAAAAATGGGCCCTACGATTTTTTTCAAATTTTGTCCAGACATGCAGGATAGCCATAGAAAACGAACGGTGGGCACCGATTGGATGGAGATTTTTATTTTATAATAACGGTCTGGGGAGCACCGTGAGGATAGTACGGGGCTGTGCCAACACTCAGGATCGTTCAAAAAAGGTTATCGATATTAGGACCATTTTTTTCTTCCTCAATCATTGAAATAATCACAATTGTTCGTGAAAAAATCATTTAGTATAGATCTATTGCCGAATTATTTTTAAAACGTGTTTTATGATTACGATATGATTTAGTGCAAAAATATCGCACGCACCCTGTACTTTGTTAGTTTGGGAAGCCTAGGTACACATAGCTTTCGAGATTAGGAATCAAAAATAAATAAATAAAATTGGGAAGGGGGTATTTATTGGTTTTAAACTAAATTATTCGCTAACTTATACTAAAAACATTGATGGGACAAATTCACTGAGTAACCAGCTCTTGAGATTTAATAAAAAATGTTTTTTCAGCTCCAAGTTTGGGCGCCTTTGCAAATATAATAACCTATGTATTTTTTTGCGCTTCCATACATGTAAGAAAATAGCTTTTCAGTGAATTAAAAAATGTTTGAATCCAGTAGGGCGGATATAATAAAATAGCCAAAGTGATTTTTATAGTTTTGCGCTCTTCAGTGCACAAAAAAGACGGCATGGGTGGGATCTTTCGTATTTTCAGTTTCTTTAATTTTTTTTAAAGGTTCATCTTAAAGCTTAAAGCTAATTCTACACTTCGTATTTTCAGTAGAGGGCGCCAAGTATATGTAACTAAGGTGATGAGAGGGATTCAACCTCCAAAAACCCTCCCGTGGGTACGAGCTTGGCGCCCTCATATATGTGAAATAAAATTTGCCTTCTGATTGTTTTTTCTCAAATACTTGTATAAAAAATCGTCATTGCGGTCACGCTTATATAATTTTAGACTTTTTAAGGCCTCACAAGTTTCGGCGAAAATGAATTTATAAATATTCTAAATTTTTGCGCCCATAGACGAGTAAAATCTTAATTATGATTTTGGAATTTAAGTCAAACTAAAATAAAAATGACTCCCAGGATGAGCGCCCTAGCAAATATAAAAAGAACAGCATTTTTTTTTTTTAATTTTTGGGCTTCTATACATGGGGTCTCCAGTTAGCCTAGTGGTTAAGGCTGTGGATTGCCAATCCGGAGACAGCGGGTTCGATTCCCGTTCCGGTCGGGAACATTTTCTCGACTCCCTGGGCATAAAGTATCATTGTACTTGCCTCACAATATACAAAATCATGCAATGGCAGGCAAAGAATGCCCTTCAATTAATAACCGTGGAAGCGCTCATAGAACACTAAGTTGAAGCGAGGCAGGCCAAGTCCCAGTGGGGACGTAGAGCCATAAAGAAGAAGAAGAAGAAGAACGTCAGTAACTCTGTAATAAATCGATGAAATTGGCCAAATAATTGACTGAGAGCTCTTTGGTGTAGGTTTATTATTTGTGCCACATGTCATAAAAATCGATGCATTATTTTTAAAAAGGAAAAACAAACAGACATGGTTTTAAGCATTTTGTACAATCATGATCAATTTTTATTCGCATACTAGCTGGTTCTTTTACGCTACAGTTCAAAGTTCTGTGATGATAATTATGTAATTTCGTTAGCAGTTATGAGACTTATAGAGATACTTTCTTGCAAAATTTCATCAACTTTGATTAATTGGTTTGAAAGCTACTGGTGTTGATAGGGATGAATGTTAGTAAAATTTTTCGTGTTTTTCATGTGCGATTTCTGCCTATCCATAACTTTTGAATTTTTCTGCCAATTTTCATGAAATTTTTACTAATTGATTATGTGTATATTATGCCTGCAAAATGAATATTGGTATTGTACTTTCAATAGTACAATCGAAACAATAAAGCGTGCTGATTAATTGCTGTCTGAGGGGGTAAAATCACGTTCAGTCCCAATACATCTTTCGACTATAAAGTTATTGATAGCGCATCGATTTTTTTGAAATTCTGCCTATGCAACAAATGTAGATTAAGAGGTCTGTGTTCAAAATTTCAGCTATTTCCTTTGCCAAATTCAAAAGTTACAACGCTGACAAGCAAACTAGGGGCTGTACAAAATTCGATGGCGCACATTCTACTCTTTCATTGCTACAACAAAAAGTACTGCACCGATTCACATGAAATTTTGTAGGTAAAATAAACACATCTTAAGATGTTATATGTTATAAATTTGAGCAATTTTAATGTATCTATTGCAGAGTTACAGCTGTATTTCTCTGTCCCGATTATTGCGGATACAGGCTTTAGGTTCCATCTGGCAGACCAGAAAGCGGGTAAGATAGTGTCGGAATACGTGGTCGAATTGAAACCTCTCCCGGAGATGTGTTAATTCGGTGGTTTTTGGACGGAAGCGCTCCGAGATCGGTTCGTGTTCGGAATCTATGACACCAGGATTCGCACTCACCTGCTCAAGCAGAAAAATCTAACCTTTGACAAGGCAGTGGATGAAGCCGCACTTAATTGGGAATTGGCCGAAAAGGATAATAAAGTGCGGGAAAACGTGTCCGGTGCGCACGTGGTGCGATCCGGTAAACAGAATCGGGGTCATAGCAAAAGTCGTTCGAAGTTCGGAAACAGCAATGGCAGTGAAGAATGCGGTAGAGATCATGAGTCGGGGAAGTGTCCAGCAAGAAACTGGAAGTGTTACACGTGTGGTAAGCAAGGCCATGGAGCAAATGTGTGTTACTCGAGAAGTGTAAATGCTGCCGTAGTGGTGGCCAAGATTCAAGGAAGAACCAGACCGTAGCGCGATTGTCGAGGATGGATAACGATCAAATTAGCTAAAACAATTCAATACGATGACGGAACTGCTACTGGATGCAAAACTTTTCATGCAACTGTGGAGCTTACTTGTACACTTAGAATAAATTACAGTATTCGGTGAAAAAAAACACCGAAACTGGTCTGTAAACAAGCAAACTACAGTATTACGGCAAAACCGATTAAATTGCAGAGGAAAATCGGTGAAATCTAAGAAATCACCGAAGAACCGGTGAAATCAGACAAATTTACAGGAGACCTGTGAGAATTTTACATAACAGATCGGTGATAGTACTATTTTACCATAGTACTGTAAAATGCGTTTGACAGCCACGCTGGCAGCATCGAGCATCAGTTCTATTAGAATTTGCGCATTATCTCCAAGCAAGACTCTCTTGTACAGTAGTGGCAGCAAGTGTGGTTCCTGATAAGGAGGTCATGTCAATCCCATCATCGACGTTTTTTTTATGAAAATATTGGTTTTTTTGTGCACGCATAAAATCGCCGTAAATTTGTAAAATTTACCGTACGTTCAGTCTCAGTGACATTGAGAATTCATTTGTAAGCAAACATACCGAACGTTCTGCGATTTTTACGGTAAATTTGTAAAAAGTACCGAACGTTCCGGTAATTTTTACAGATACATTTTCCTGAGATTCACAGTACGTTCGGTGGTTTGAAAAATCACCGAACTTTTCACCGTCCGTTCAGCTGTTGAGATTACGGTAAAATTTTACCGTAATCCGTCATTTTTTCTATGTTTGGTATCTACCTACCCACAAATCAACACGAAACTTCATTCTTACTATGCACTCTACAGTTTCGAAACAAGGCTATAGGGCACTGCATTGTTTTGATTTTGTATGGGATTTTGATGTTTCTTGACCTTGTTGTTTACATAATTTCTGTAAGAGTGAAAGAGAAGGAATGAATTCCATGCAGTTCTCTATGATGCCAAATTGCGATGAGATGCAGTGACGTAGTTTCCCTAACAAAAAAATTAAAAAATACCTTCAGTTTTACAACTTATAGCTGAATGAAGACGCAAAAAAATCCGTTTCCAGGGCTCGAACCTTCAATCTTCGGATCGACAGTCTCATGCTCAACCATCTGTGCCAATTTAAAACTGATGCAAATGAGACAAAGAAGTGTAATGACGTTTTAATCATGGGTAACTTTGTTTTATTTTGTGCTGGTAACTCTGTGCGATTTTTAGTATTAACATGGCAAACTTTTGATAATTAGTCAATGAAAACGAATTCCTACGTTAAAATGATGTATGGATGAAATGTTCGTAACATCCAGGAGCAATTGCTAATTAAATTAGTCACGTAAAACAATGTAAATTTACATGACTTTTACATGAAAAATCGTAAAAATGTTGTACTTTTTCATGATTTTTAACGCAAATCGTTAAATAACTTTGAAATACGCAATTTAAACACCATAGTGTCTTCGGCAAAGTTGTAGAGTATTGTTATAACTATATCCTAACGATATTTTTGGTACCTTTTCGATGGAATTTTCTGGATATTGGAGTACATGTTTGTGAAAATGCTAAACAAAAAAACAAAATCGATTTTGATACACCTCTAAACTTTTATCACTTTGGCTCATTTTTGGACTGAAGACTTGTTATTGCATGTGGATTGATAATTTGAAGTGACACGGGTAGGTAAAAAAAGTGAACAGGTCTTTTGAACAGGTTGTGTGAGGAGCAGTGCTGAAAATTTCATTTCGTCATATCTAAATTCAACCTCCTACAGCTCATTTTAGAAGCTCAACCTGAGAATATGATATACGAAAAACTTTTGCGGCTAGACCAGTTCTGCAAGAAAGTCACGAAAAAATCTCCATTTTTCGAATATTTAGGGTAAATGTCACGGACATCCTTCGAAAAATGCCAATGATATTCACGGTGAATATCATTTCGCATTTTTCAAAGGTAGTCTGTGACATTTACCTTAAATATTCGAAAAATAGCGGTTTTTCCGTGACTTTCTTGCAGAACTGGTCTAGCCGCACAAGTTTTTCATATACCATATTCTCAGGTTGAGCTTCTAAAATGAGCTGTAGGAGGTTGAATTTAGATATGACGAAATGAAATTTTCAACACTGGTGAGGAGAATATCTTGAAAAAAAAGTCGCGTTCTGTAGATGGGCTTCTCCCATAGTTGTTGTACCCAGTCCAATGGAAGTATGAGACTGTGCATTGACTGTAAGCAGGGCCGGATCTAAGGGGGAGCCGGGGGGGCCCGGGCCTCGGGCCCCCACATTTTAGGGGCCCCCACGAAAACCTTTTTTGGTTGCTAACATCAGCTTTATTTTGCATATTGCTCAAGTACTGTTCGAAAATAAGGAAAAACATTTTTGGTCATCTCTCCTAGGGGCCTCCACATCCGCTCGGGCCCCGGGCCCCCACAATCCTTAATCCGGGCCTGACTGTAAGGTAAGCGTTAGCGTAGTTGACTGTGCATTGACTGTAAGGTGACCAGAAACCCTCATTTTCGGTCGAAACATTACCCGTTACCGAGAATTGATGACATTTTTGGCAAACTAGCGTGATCTACCACCCTCGAAAAGGAATATCAGTGATATCAGCATCTAGACTTCAACGTTGGGCAGTAATTTTGACACTGTACGATTATGAGTGGGAGTATAGGCCAAGTGAGAATTTGACAAATGCAGATGCATTGTCCAGATTACCTGTGTCAGGTGGCACAGAGAAGATGTCCAATAATCGATTGAAACAATGTCCAGAATTACCGTTAAAAACGTGTGATGTAGCGTAATTTACAGCAAAAAATTACATTCTGTCTTAGTTGTAAGACTTGGTTTTTTTTTCAGGTGGCCTCGTGTAATCCCAGGTCGGTTGAAGTGTTGCCATAATTTGCGAAATTCCTTAAGTTTCCAAGATAATTGCTTGTTCTATGGTGATCGATTAGTGATCCCTGCTAAGTTGCAGAATATTGTACTTAAAATGCTAGACACCGACCATGATGGTATAGTTAGAGAAAAGATGTTAGGAAGAAGATTATTTTGGTGGAAGAGTATGCAGCAGGATATTGAAGATCATTTCAAACCATGTGAAGTTTGTTATCAAAGAATAAACGTTCCCAAGGAAAAAGTGACATCTAAGTGTTCACGTGCAATGGAAAGAAACCATGTTGATTTTTTTTTAAATTTGAAGGCAAGATGGTGTTGTTGATAATTGAATAATTCACAAAATTCATCAAAGCAAAGGTGATGAAAAGAACGAACGCAGAATAGGTTATTGAGCGGTTAGAAGTTTTTTTTTCAAATTTGTTGGATTGCCAGAGCAAATAGTGTGCGATAATAGACCTCCGTTTAGTTCTCTTGAGTTCGTGCGTTATTTGGAATCGCGTAATGACAGGGTTATCAAATCTCCTGTGTATCACACATAATCAAATGGGGCCGCTGAGCGAGCTGTTCAGACGGTGAAAAGTTGTTTGAAGAAAAGATTGTTAGAAAAACATGATACGAGAGATACATTGTCTAGAAAGCTTAATGGCATTCTAGCGTGGTACAACAGTACCCCTTCTACCGTTACAGAGAAATCTTCCAGTGAGATGCTCTTCAGGTTCAAGCCAAGAACGTTGTGAAACGTTCGCGTGAGACGTTGGGAAACGGGATTAGTCGTAAGACAGTAACTTTTGATGAGACAAAAAATTCAGAAACTGTATTTGATGAAAAGAAGAAGATTGTAAAAAACAAAAATTGTAACTCCAACCAACAGTTTAAAAAAGGGGAAAATGTTATGTACCGATACCATTTTAAAGAAGTAAGATGGATCCCAGCGATCATTTCAGAAAGAATTGGTAAGTTTTTGTATAAAATTAAGTTGGTGGAGAATGAGAGTGTCAAAAATGTACATGTAAATCAGATATGATATCCAAGATCATTTGTAAAATTTAGTTTGTCAAAGATACATGTACGATTACCAGGATCTATAACTAGGGGCCGTTCATAAACCACGTAGACTTTTTGGGGGGAGGGGGGGGGTCTGGCCAAAGTCTACGCTCCATACAAATTTCAAAATTTTTGTATGGACAAAAGTCCACGAGGGGGGAGGGGGGGTCTGAGATGGCCAAATTTTGGTCTAAGTGGTTTATGAACAGCCCCCTACTAAGCGTAGGCGTAGCGAATCAGTAGGTGGATCGCCACCAAGAAAGGTTCAGATTGATGTAAGGCGAAATAGAAGTGGTTCAAATTATTCAATTTTCCTCAGACGATCAGTTAGAACTACAAAGTTACCTGAGAGATTCAGATTTGAAGATTATGAAAAGAAGTAGGCATAATTCAATGTTAGAAAATGCTCCTGTCACGCCTTTGAAACGCGTTGAAAATCTTTCGAAATTTCCTGAAAAATCTCCAAAAACCCCTTGAAATCTCTTCGGACCTCTTGTAAATCAACAAACACCCTCCAAAACCCCCCAAAAACGCCACTAGAACCCCCTGTAACACCTATAAACTCTTGCCTCTACTTAAACTTCCTTCAAAGCCCTCTGAAACTCCGTATGACCCTGCTTTAAACCTCTTAGTCACTCGCCCATCTTAAACTTCAGTGCAACCATTTAGATAAGCATTGTATATCATCAGTCCCGTCCCGACTCGTCACCTAAATGGAGGTTAAAGTGTGTATAGTTGTTAAAAAATAATTAAAAATGATAAAAAAAACTCAAATTTCTTATGCATTTCATTAACAATATGAACACATAGATTTGCATATCCTCAGCTAGATGGTTGAATCACTCTTGTTTTCAAGCGAAGCACCAATCTGGCACTAGTCTACAGATTCACCCAATAGAGTTGCATGTGTAGGTATATATTTGTATTGCCATACACATCGGTAGCATCCAGGAATTCCGATGTTTACCACGCTGCTGCCTGGTGGAAGTATAGTAAACGTTGATTTCGTGAAAGACTTTTGAAGTACTTTTCATGCACGGTGTCTATTGAACGGCAATTCAAAATTGATTGAGCAAATAATATATAGAGATTTGTACCTGTATACACCAAATACGAAAACAGATCAACAACAAGCTGTTTTAGTATCATTGGTTCAGTATCATTCAGTCAGGTAGTTCTTCATTTTGATGTGGTTTTAACATCTTTGTCGGGATTTGAAATTGATTTATTGAATCAATAAAGACGAAAGCATTTCTTCTGAATAGCTTACCGATTGATCAAATTCACGATGGATGGTGTGCGAAATTAAGGAATAGTTTCGGATCATCTGTCCAGTTCATTCGGATCTCGCCGAGGCCAAGAACGTGAGCTTTCCTGCCTGCATCACTTAGAAAGGTGTAATGCGAGGATCTAGGCTTAAACGCCGTGGTACATATTTTTCGGCAGGACGGTTTAACGGATGACATGAACATCATTGTGTAGTTTGTGAGGGTGATGTTCTCAATATTTTGTTTTATCCCATTGTGTCTAGAGACTGAATACTGATATGGATCCGTTGATGTGTCTCTATTAAAGATTGTGCAATATTATACATTTCTTGCCGCACTGCTCAGTGCAAATTTAAAAAAAAATATACGAAACAAAACCGAATGGGTTGAGTGTTGATTTTGGTTTGCCTACGGGACCGTGATATTGTACTTCCAAATTAAAAATGAAATCTCGTTGTGGCATTGCAACGAACTGGACACATGCACTGACAATTCTCTCAACTAAAATATTTGATGAAATGTCCCTCCCGATAGTGTCGTTCTATTTATCGACACGGAAAGCACCGGAATAAAAAGTGACTCGGTTTTTTCTGTTCTCCTTCCACGGGCACATCCAATTTTCCGACCTCTCGGGCACCAAACTAATCTCCTTCGGGTGGGTGGGTCGCTACCACCACCGCCCGCACACCGACGACCGTGTCGGCAACAGTCCGTCATAAAGTTTGCTCAAACAGAATGGAAGCACCGAAGGCTTGGCCGGGATACACACATACCTATCACCCGAAAGCAGACTTTTCCCATTTCCCAACCCGGTTTTCGGGAAGCGCCAAGCTCGGAACGACCAACTGCATTAGATCAGTGAAGAAAATTGTCAGACAAAAGAGGCACAAAACAAGCAATAAAGAAGACGCGGCGATTACTCTTTATCCCAACTGGTAACAGATAATGACATGATCTCGAAAATTTTTGTTGCAGACAAAACGGAGCCTGAATTTGTTGCGTACTTTTCAACTTGTGAATAATCAATTATTACCAACCCAAAATCGAATTTTTTTGATGATACACCTTCAGCAGCATTGCAGTGTTTACCGATTCGAAGTTACCACTCGAAAATCACAATGCAAGCCTTAAAAATCTCTAAACTCGTGGTGCACGATCTTTGTCCTATTCTGTTCAAGTTGGGACAAACGTATGTCGCATTGGGTAGAATGTCGCAACAAATTCAGGTTGCGACATTGTCGTTATTGTTGAGCGATGGTTGAATTTTGATTCACTGCGATTAGATACAACACGATGAGAATCTATATCTGTCTGTCTATGCATGAAACGGAATGAAACATGCATCCACGCTTTGGGAAGCCAACAAAACAAACATACTTACCTAGGAATGAATCCGGGCAGAGAGATAGAAAAAAAGTCGGCAGCGCAAAGTCCAAACAGTGCGATTTTGTGATTGCAAATCACAATTCGTGTGTGTGAGGTGAAACCTCGGCCGGGATCAATCACCTGACAGTGATGTTTACAGAGTTTGTTCGGTTCAGCTTCACTATAACTCTGAAACATTTGTTTTGATGAGTACCATTTTACAAAACTTGCTCTGTAATCTGGATAAACTTGTAATTAGAAGGCACGAAATGTTGCTAATTGACAAATTGAGAGATAAAAATAGTGAAAAAAACGCGCTCTGGTGGGGTTTGAAACCACAACTCCGTATTCGCTAGACCGGCGCTTTAATCAGCTAAGCCACAGAACAGGTAATGATTCTGCGGAATAGAGAGCCAATCTGACTTAGACGCCACACCGTCAACACTCCTTTTTAACAAACCCATCTCTCTTTCGGCTTAGATTCCAATTCACAAGACACTCGCATTTGTGCCCACTAACTGTGCGTGAGAGCAAAAGAGAAATGCGTTTGTGGAAAAGGAGTGTTCAAGGTGTTCGATTACCACCGGAGCACGTGAATTTCTTTTGGTAATTCATAAAATGCTCAAAATGTTTTAGGGCCGATTTCTTCACTCTGGCTTAAGCGTTAAACCAGGTTTTACTATATGGGTAAACCTGGCTTACCGGTTCAGCCGAGGTAAAGAAACCGACCCTTAGAGGCGGATTGGTGTAATTTAATAAGAACAACAATATTGTGATGAACAGGCTTGTGTATTACTTACATTTTTGACCTTATCGTAGGGATAGAGAGGGATACAGAGAAAGGGATAAACAGGGCATATAGCATGAGCAGCAAAGATGCGCTACCAGATAAACAAAGCAAACGAAACAAACGATCAAGATGGAATGAATCTTCAGTCTTGTAAAGTATTTCGTACGAGTAGGTTGCGTCATTTGCAATCTTCCTCGTCGGTGCAGGGTTTCGGTCGGCGAAATTGGCTGGACCGGAATGCCACGGTGTCCGTCCGGACACGACAATGGCGCAGCCGGTAGGATCTGAAACCATGTAAACTGGCTCTGTTATAGTTTTGAGCAGTCAACAATTTCATTTATTGTTTAACATTTAGGTTGCGTGTCCAGATTTTTGCAGGTGCAGAAAGCGAGAAAAAGTACGATTACAAGACAAAGATGGTAATCAATGGAAAATTCCCCTGAGAGATGAAGGATGCGAGATGAGAGATTAGAGATAACAAAAACGAGAGGTAAGAGACGATGACGACGTGGCACTACTGTGCTAAAGGTTAAAAACAGACGTGAAAATGTCTTGAAAAATGTAATAAGTGACAAAGACGGTGGTTGAAAATGAGGATGATTACGATGGTGATGATTGATAATGATGATAGATGAGAGATGAGAAATGAGGCGTAAAAGATCGGAGAATAGAAATGATGATAAGAAGATATGTGGATGATGCTGATGATGATGATAATGATGGTGATGGAGATGCGAGATGAGAGGTGACAGATATGGAACGAAAGATGAGAAATGGTAAATGAGTGATGAGAGTTGATGATAATAAGAGATGATGATAATAAGGTGATGAGAGATTAAATATGAGAGAAGGTGATGATGATGAGATGAATGATGAGAGATGAGAAATGAGAGATTACAGATGAAAGATAAGAAATAAGAGATGAGAGATGAAAGCTGAGAGATGAGAAATTAATATTGATAGATGAGTGATGAGAGATGAAAAATTATGGACTTAAGATGAGAGGTGGTAGATGAGAGTTGATGATGATATGAGATATTGATGATGATGATGATGATTATTATTATGATGATGGTTATGGCGATGAGAGATGAGAGGTGACAGATGAGAGATGAAAGATGAGAAATAGTAAATGAGAGATAAGAGCTGATGATGATAAGAGATGCTGATGATGATGATGATGTTGATGAGATATGAAATATGAGAGAAGATGATGATGAAAGATGAAAGATGAGAGAAGAGAAATGAGAGATTATAGATTAAGATGAGAAATGAGAGATAACAGCTGAGAGATGAAATATGAGGGACGAAATATGAGAGATGAAAGATGGTAGATGAGAGATGAGAATTGGAAGATGATAATGATACGAGATGAGGATGAGAGATAAGAGACAAGAGATGATGTTGATGAACGATGCTGATGATGAAACTTGAGAGGTGGTGATGAACGATGAGAGAAAACAGATAAGAAAAAAGAGATGATAGACGATAATAATGAGAGATGAGTGATTGGCATGACTGTGATAAAGATTTAAAAAAATAAGGTAGTAAAAGTGACAAAGAAGGTGTTTGAAAATGATTATGATTGTGATGGTGATGATTGATAATATCATCTTTAGATTGAAGGCAATTATAAATTGCAGTACAATACAGTGAAATGTAAATAATCTTAATAGTTATTATTATTATTAGCTTTATTTACGAGGCTTTCAGCCCTAGGCTGGTTCGCCTCGGGGGTCTTAATAGTTTTGATTGACAAATTTAGGTGAGAGAGGAGAGTGAAGATGATGAGAGATGAGCGATGAGAGATGAAAGCTGAGCGACGAGAGACAAGAGTTGAGACATTGCAGATAAAAGATAAGAAATGAATGCTGAGAGATGGCAGATAAGAGGTGATAGATGAGATTGGTATTACTGTGCTAATGATAATGATTGATAGTGATGATAGGTGAGAAATGAAGGATGAGAAATGAGAGATGAGAGATATAAGATGGGAGATAAGAGATGATGATAAAAAGAGATGATGATGATGATGATGGTGATGAGAGATGTAAGCAGGGATGGGAACACTCACTTGCGAAGAGTTACATTCACTTGCTGTTTTCTCAGCTCAGAAGCGTGCAATCAAGAAACGATATATGGACGACTTTTGTCTTTTGGTTTTGTCTAAAAGTTTGCCGAACAAAGTATGGGTCGCACACGCATATCGAAGGCGTGAGAGAGCTGCGAAGGCAACTCTCCACGAGGTGAGTGTAAATTACACTCACCTCGTGGAGAGTCACTTTCACAGCTCTGTCACGACTTAGGTATGGGTTTGCGACCCCTACTCTATTCAACAAACTTTTAGACAAATTTTCAAGCCAAAAGTCGTCCATACATCGTTTCTTGATTGCACGCTTCTGAGCTGAGAAAACAGCAAGTGAGTGTAACTCTTCGCAAGTGAGTGTTCCCATCCCTGGATGTAAGATTAAAGATGACTGATGATAGATAAAGTCATGAGAGATGAGAGATAATTATGATGAGAGATCCCTAATAAAAATGTATCATACACTGACGATTAGGTTCATGATTGTATCATATGGTTCCGGGTCATTTGGCTGAACGCCATTTGGCCGAATGCCGTTTGGCCGAATGCCATTTGGCCGAAAGGGTCATTTGGCCGAATGCCACTTGGCCGAATGCCGTTTGGCCGAAAATAAATGATGAATTTAAGTGACCATGTCACTATTCCTCGCATAAGTATAACTCGAAAGAACAGCCTATGATTCAAAGAAGGAAAAATCTTTGATAAAATATTGACAGGTTCAACGCCAATTCATCCCTGAATGTCAAAAAAATATTTCTGATGATCATATTGATAGTTGGAATGTCAAAAACTTCCTCTGCATTCTTTTGAACATAATTCGGCCAAACGGCATTCGGCCAAACGACCATTCGGCCGGATGGCATTCGGCCAAATGGCGTTCGGCCAAACGGCATTCAGCCAAACGGCGTTCGGCCAAATGGCCGGACACCGTATCATATTTTTCTATTTAGGAAAAATGAAATATGAGGGACGAAATATGAGAGATGAAAGGTGTTAGATGAGAGGTAAGAAATGAAAGATGAGAGATGAAAGATGTGAGATATGTTAAGAGATGATGCTGATGAGAGATGCTGATGATGAAAGACGAGAGATGATGATGAACGATGAGAGAACAGATATGAGAGATAAGAAAGAAGAGATTATAAGCGATGAGATATGAGAGATTGGCATGTCTGTGGTAAAGGTAAAAATAAGGTAGTAAATTGACAAAGAAGCTGGTTGAAAATGAGGATGATTGTGATGGTGACGGTTGATAATATCGTTTTTAAAACGAAAGCAAGTATAGGGGAGACTGGGGAGACTTGATCCCTTTTTCTTAATTCGCCTGTAACTTTAAGAAAAAACACAAAACTAGATAAATTTTTCTTACAGAATGGCAGGTAAACATCTATTGCAAGTTTATACACAACAGAAGGACTTTAAATTATTGTTAATGTTTTCAAAACTGTGTTTTTATGGAGGCATGTCTTATGACGTATTTTTCAAAAATGGGTCACAGTTGATCCCCTTTTGAGCACATGGTTAATTTAAAGGAAAAATAACTCCAGAAGCTTCCTATTCATTTTCTTTTCAACTTTTCTTGCATTTTTGATGAAAACGGTGTATTTGAAATTATAAGATTTCCTTAAATTGTTAAGGATATGCGGTATTTTGAAAATGGGGAGACTTGATCCCCCTTTTAATGGTGTGTAATATAATAATAATTATCTGACACATTTTATCGTTGAATATACTAGAAATCCGAGTAAATAGACGCTTTCAAATAGAATTTTATTTTTTACATATATAATGTGTGTGTAATCCTCGAGGGATCAAGTCTCCTCATGTCACTGTTGTATACACTAAGCTACATTAATTGAAATATTTATATAACAGCCTTATTTGGATAAATACGTTTGATAGTATTTTATTTATACTATGTGCTGTGAAATTTTGACACGATTTGGTTTAATTTTCACAAAGTTATTGAGATTTTTCGGAATCGCCGAAAAGATTTCTGAAGGACTGAAAACAAACCATCAGCCATTAAAAAATAATACAATACACAATTAAAATCAATTGTAGCCAAAACATTGTCGTCTGTCAAGATGTTGTTTTGGAAAAAATATGTCAGAAGAAAACTGTTTTTGATTCCGAGAAAATATGGGGGGAACAAGTCTCCCCAGGGATCAAGTCTCCTCAGTCTCCCCTACAGTGTCGGACAAAACAATAAGACCAGCGGTCCTATTTCATACAAAATGGACAAGTTTAACGATACGGTACTCGGTTTCTAGTAAACCGATTTGCCTGAAATTTTGACAGGCGACTTGGAATAACGGGAATTTTGATTTGTATAAAATTTGTATATCCACTTATATGAGCACCTGATTATTTGGAATAGGATTACATTCTGATTCCGTTTTAAAATGTACAGAAGTTAACACCTTTCGATAAATGTCCATCAAACGACATAAACTAAAACAAAAAAAACAGCTTTTTTCGGCATATGAAAGTAGTAGGTAGTAGTTGAGCCCGAGTTTGAGTAACGGGGAACAGCGCCAAAAGTTTGTCAAACTGCACCCGGGATGATGACAAGGTGGGAGGGAATATTTAGGCCGATGTTGTTATTTCAGTTTCTGGTTGGCATAAAAGTGAACACCGGCAGAAGAAAAACTCGGTTCGTGTCGAATTGGGGTGTGTATGTACGCTTTCGGACGCTCGTTCGTTGTTTAAATTTGAATTTGCGGAATCTGACGGGTAGTAGACACACGGCAAGGTGCATAAACGTCTGTCCGTCCGTCGTTTAGCTTTCCGACTAAGAGTTGCATGCCAAGCGTAAGCAAGGTAGGTACAACTGTACGTCCGTTTGTGGGGCACTTTGGGAGCCATCCATGTCTGAAATTGTTTATGCTAACAAGAGTTTGCGGTTTTGGGGGAAGGGAAAGGTGCCGCAGCCGGGAGTAGTTTTAAATTGGTCTGGTGGGATTCCAAATGGAGCCGTAAAGCTGCAGTTACCGTTCGGCTAGGCTTTGAAATTTATATCCGGCATGAATTTTTATGTTTGTTTCCTCCGTGCGGCCAAAGATCTTCGCAGACTTTCAACAATGCACTCCGGCTTCGCTTCGTTGGTTGCACCTTCCTCCAAGCGAATCGGTGAACCTTGAATCACAGATATGAATAATGCTGCAGTAACCAATGTTTGTCCCGGCGCTTTGATTCATAATAAAGTACCGACTTAAGCATTACATCCACGTTGTTTGTCGAGCGGCTTCAGTGACACGAGTGTTTCTCGGAAGGCTAGCTACCCAGGGGGGAAAAGCTCCACCCTGAAGGGAGCATGAAAAATTCCTCCTTAACTGTGGAGTGGCAACGCCATCAGCAGCAATAACGAATACGGGAAGCACTGACAAGACAGATAGTCGACAATATTCTCTCTTATTCAATTACTGCGATGGCAGATGTTGATGGCGTGCCTTCTGTCTTGTCAAGTGACGGCGAAGACGAAGCAGCGATATGATTGTGGGCGACGAGGTGAGGATGAGAGTTAGGTTCAAATTTCAATTCTCTTGACCGTGCCGGAATGGCCCTCGGAAGGGAATACGAATATCGATGCACTTCCAGGATGCTGACTGTATGAATAGCTGTGCTGAAAGGTGCTTTTCATTCGAACTGGAATGAATAATAATGTTCTGACTCTGCTCCATGGAAATGCAGGGTTCATGAAGCTGTAAAGGGCTAGGAATTTTAATCGGCATTCGTTTGGTAATTATTTGTTAGTGACAATCGCATGAGCTGATTATCAGGATATAGAAGCGATATAATTATTAATGGTTAAGGTGAATTCCAATAATGGAGCTTAACCAGAAATAAGTATCAATCATTTGAGTACCGGGTATTCACGTTTAACAGATTCGAGTGAACAATGTGGTTTACAAGCCGGGGCCCGTGGCGTAGTTGGTCACACGTTCGCTTCATATGCGGATGGTTATGGGTTTGTTCCCAGCCCCGGCACCTGCAATTTTTCGTCAGTTGCTTTTCCCCCGAAAGCAACTGACACTGACCCTCTTCTGAGCCCCATGGCTCGAATGGATCCGGATACCTGGACATCGGCGAACTGCTACTCATAATGGACCCCCAATCGGACTGGAAAGGAACAACGGCCATCCATCATCATCCTTGAGCTCATCATTCTACTAGGTATAAAGTAGAAAAAGTGAAAGCAGCAGAAAGGCAATCAGTTCGATAAAGTAGAATAGATTCTAGGCGCTGTACAAAAAATGTAAGTGCAGCTGTCAATTGAAATTGCTCACGTAGTGCCCCAGTGGACAATAGAGCTGTAAATTAGGTTAAGTGATTAAGAATTAAAAAAAAATGTGGTTTACAAGGGATGTACAGAATTACTTTCTCGTGGGAATTCGGCTTTCAATCAACCACCAACGTTCCAATCCAGATATTGGAATCTTCTTCAGGGCTCAAAATGAATCAATTTGTCTAGTCCCGTTTGATTACACTAGTTTACAGCATTTTTGAACTCGGTAAGCTGATGATCGTTTTTGGTGTAGAATCATGCCCTGAGTTCGAAAACGCGAAGGAAAAAAAATACAGTAGAGCGGAAATTTTTTCGACTTTCCATACAAGGTTGATGATTTGAAATCGATTTTTGTTCTATGTTTAAGCAAAGTCGCTCACTTCACAAGTCTAATTCTCCGTAATCAATGCTCCGATTGAGCTGAATTTTTTACTGAAACTCGCCTACATATTATATGTCAAAAAAAAAAACGTTGAGAAAGAATTTTTAAATTGTATTTTTCTTATCGAAAAAAATACATTTGTTCATATATTTTTGGAAAATTTACTAATTTAAGGATCATCCCCGAAACTCATCAATATCTTGAGTTTCATCAATCTGACGCAAAACCTGCATTCAGATGATCGAATGGTATTGTATTCAGCTTTTAATTTATGGAAAAAGATTTAAAATTTGTTGAGCAAAACGCAAGATATTTGAATTTTATTGAATTTCATATTTTAAAAAATTGTAAAACTCGATATTGAGCTAAAACTAAAAAACTGTTCTACTTTAAATTTTTTGAAGCACGGTTTCGAAATCAACGCTAAATTATGCTTCAAAAATTTTGGTCGTTGACAGAAGTTTACGACTTTCGTTTTATTTTGTAAACTAGTGTTATTGATTCATTTCGAGCCCATTATCTGGATCGAAACGTTGGTGATGTGATTAGAAAAACAACGCTTTTCTTTGACTGAAAGCCGAAATCCCACGAGAAATAAGTCAACTTGACAGTTGAACCTGCGGTCCTGCTGCAGTATGGAACAAGAAAAAACATAATGTGCTGTTCTAGGAAGGGATATAGAACTATCAGAAGTTCGATCTAGGCTGTGAAGGATTTGTGTAGGAAGCTGATGCATTTGCCCAACTAACTTTAGGTAATCGAAGGTTTTTTTTTTTTTTTTCCTCCCCTGTTGGGGAAATTAAGCCACTGCGTCCAATAGGCTGAACTTTTGTGGCATGTCCCGTTTTGATATTCGCATCTAGCCAGCTAATTACCATGTGTCAAGTAATCAGCTACTGCCACGACGCGTCGTCTCCCAGTCAGGTGCAATGGAATTAATAAACTCCAAGACCTTCCCAGGTTTTGCAGACCAGATCTCACTGGGTTGCAAGCAACCACTATTTAGAAATCTTTGCCTGCGCGTGTATAAAGCACCACAACTGCAAAGCAGATGTTCCGAGGTTTCACGTTCCGTATTACAGAAACGACAGATATCACTCTGAATATGGCCAATATTTTTCAAGTGATACCTGCTCGGGCAGTGTCCAGTTACTAGGCCAGTGTATGTACATAGAGCTCTCTTGTTGAGCTCTAAGAGCTTTTTGGTTTTATAAGCATTTGGTGTTATAAATCGTTTTGACTGATTGCAATTTTTGACGTCCATCCAATTGGATATCACCCTCTGCTCAGCCCAGCGTTTCAGGTCAATTTTAATTGTACAGTTTGATATACCACAGAATGGTTCTGGACCAGCAAACTGTAAATTGGAACCACTTTTAGCAAGCTCGTCTGCCATTTCATTTCCTTCAATGCCACAGTGACCTGGAACCCAGTATAAGTTTACTGAATTCCCTTGGCACAGCCTGCGCAGTGAAAGAATACATTCCCAGACAAGCTTTGAAGTACATTTGTAAGCGCACAATGCTTTTAGTGCAGCTTGACTATCTGAGAAAATACAAATATTTGCGTATCTGTATTTTCTCTCAAGGCAGATATTTGCGCATTTCAAAATAGCAAGAATCTCTGCTTGAAACACCGTAGGATAGTGTCCCATCGCCACTGAAATTTGTATTCCAGGGCCGTAGATTCCCGCTCCCGTTTTTATTCCAACTTTTGAGCCATCTGTGAAGAATTTGATTGACCCTTGACGAACAGTGGGACCTCCGACTTCCCAATCTGCACGAGTTGTTTCGTGCAACTTGTAAGGAACATCATGGTTCTCCACAGGTTTCATCCAGTCTTTAATCATTTTCATTACTGGCCTATTTTGGAAGTATTGTGAAATGCTCAGGTGACCTACAAGATCACCTGGCATAAACATTTCAACTCGTTCAAGTCTCAGCAATTCCTTTTCTGCTTCTAATTGCACGTACTCGTGCAAAGGTAGCAGATTGAGAATCGCATCTAAAGCTTTTGATGGAGTGCTTCGCATCGCTCCTGTAACAGCAATGGACGCAAGACGTTGAATTTTCGCAAGCTTTGTTTGTGTGGTAGCCTCTTTCGTTTTTGGCCACCAGACAAACGAAGCATACGTCACTTTTGGGCGGATTATGGCAGTATAAATCCACATTATCATTTTTGGTTTCAAGCCCCACTTCCTGCCAATAGTTTTGGAGCATAACCAGAACGCACTTGTTGCCTTACCGATCACGGACTCAATTTGAGCATTCCAGTTCAGTTTAGCATCCAGTATCAAACCTAAGTATTTGACTCGATCACTAGGATGAATTTGTATCCCTCCAAGCCGAAAAGCTTTTAGGTTGATCTTCCTTCTCCTAGTGAAAGGGACAATTACGACTTTTGACGGGTTGATGCTAAGGCCCTCCTTAATACACCATGAATGTGTATAGTTTAGGGCCCTTTGCATTCTCTCCGAAACAGTTTCGTCATACTTTCCTCTCACTATTATGACTATATCGTCTGCAAAGCCCAAAACTTCGAAACCTTTTTCCTTCAAGCTTCTTAGAAGATCGTCTACAACTAAGGACCACAATAGTGGTGAGAGGACTCCTCCTTGAGGGCAACCTTTCGTTGCCCTTACTGTTATAGAAGAACTTCCCAGCTCAGAGGTGATTTCTCTTTTTGCAAGCACAGTATAAATCCAATGTATGATACATTGGTCGAAGTTTTTGTTCTCCATGGCACGCTTCATAGATGAATAGGAGGCATTATCAAATGCTCCTTCTATGTCTAAAAAGGCGCATAGAGCTATTTCTTTTGCTGAAAACGTTTTTTCCACTTTTGTTACTAGCGAATGAAGTGCTGTAACCGTTGACTTACCAGATTGATAAGCAAACTGGAAGTCAGATAGGGGATGGTCTTTTATGTAAGAAGAATTGATAAAATCCTTCAAAACCTTTTCCATAGTCTTCAACAAAACTGAAGAAAGACTAATTGGCCTGTATGCTTTGGGATGCGTCTTGTCTCGCTTCCCCTTTTTTGGTATAAAGATAACTTTTACAAGTCTCCATTTTGATGGAACGTAATTCAATCTTAAACTAGCCTTGAACATCTCAATTAGTGATGGTACCAACACCGCTTCTCCATTTTGAATCAGTGCTGGAAATATTCCATCAACTCCTGCAGATTTAAAAGGCTGAAAAGATCTAATTGCATTTTCCACTCTGGCCTTCGTGAAGATTTCATCAGCTAAATCTGAGGTGGTGTTGATTGTCCTAGTTGACTCCGAAGAGTTTATACTAGGACATCCTTCACCTTCCAGAGATATAGTATCATTGGAATCCACACTTAGAACCGAACCCGGAAAATGGGTTTCCATCATCAAATCCAAAGTTTCACGAGGAGTTTTGGTAAAAGCTCCATCGTCGCGCTTCAGGTTTCCCAATTCATTTGAATGATCTTTTGCGAGCGTTTTCTGTAGTCTTGCAACTACAGGAGTGCTGTTTATGTTTTCACATGTCAGCATCCAAGACTTTCTTTTAGATTTTCGTATTTCGTTGTTGTACTCAGTCAGGGCTTTCCTGTACTGAGTCCAATCTCCCGTTTGTTTCGCTCTATTGAACATTTTACGAGAAAATTTTCTAAGGCGATCCAGTTTAAAGTTCCACCATGGCACGTCTCTAGTAGAAGACGATTGTATGGTGGGACAACTTCCGTTAAAGGAATTGATGATACTTTCATTTACCCTTTGAGAAAATGATTCCAACTTTTGGGTTGAATCAATAGGTTCTCCCATTGTAAATGAATGCGTATTCAACAATTCTACATATTGATCCCAGTTTGTCCTCCTGGGATTTCTAAATGCGGTTCTAGAGTAATCTCCACCACTCCAATTGAAGATTATGTGTTTATGATCAGATAGAGAAATCTCATCTGACACGTGCCAGTTTGTGATCTTGGGGAGTGTCCATAAATTACGTCACGCAAAAATTGTCCAATTTCAACCCCCCCTCCCCCCTATGTCACACTTTTTGTATGAGACCTCTGAAATTTTTGTATGAGTCGTCACACTTTGCTGAACCCCCCCTCCCCCCAGAAAGCGTGACGTAATTTATGGACGCTCCCTTGTCAAAGATTGCAGCATTGCACCGTGTTAGATCCAAGACCTCTTGTCTGATTACATTTGAGAAAGTAGGTTTATCACCATTATTGCAAATGTCTATATTGTTGGAAGACAGATTACTCTAATAGTGACTCACCTCGACTGTTAATATCCGTACTACCCCAAACCGTGTGATGCGCATTGGCGTCACAGCCAATGATAAACGATTTGTTGTTTTCTTTACAGAATTGAACAAATGATGCGATCTCAGGAGGAGGTACCTCAGGAACATCACCAGGAAAGTAAGCTGAAGCCACAGCGATCTCAGTTTTACCTCTAGTGGTTGGTACCTCTACCATGACCGCAACAATGTCCTTTCTGATAAACTCTGTAATAGGATAGCATTTTAACGTTTTGCGTACTAAGACAGCGGTTCTGGGAGAATCTTGTTGCTCATCATAAAATAGTTTACTATTTTGTGTCAGAACACCAAGAATCTTTCGTTTGTTGGACCACGGCTCTTGAATAAGCGCCACTTCCAGTCCTTCTTTTTTAAACCTTCGACTCAACACAGCAGAAGCACCTTTTGCGTGATGAAGGTTTACCTGTACGAACTTAATTCCTGCCAAAAAAAAAAAAATCATTTACCCACTTTTATTAAGCCTCGGAATTGAGACGTAAGAAAAGTGGCCGATTATCCCGGAGACAAATAAGGTCCACTGCGTCATTGCTCCGTTTAACACAGTAAGGGCAACATACTGTGGAGGGTGCCCTGGTACTCCACAGGCTCCGTTCACGGTTAAGTTTTTATTGGACCCCCCTAACCATTCATTCCTAGGCACGGTACGCTTAACACCATGAATTAGGGGTCGCTTGTTTGGTGGACTTTTACCACCGGATTAGGCAATCCGTAGTGATATTCTTAGCCAGTTGAGGTAACTGCTACCGCCACTACACGGCTATCTAGGCTGATCGGGAATAGAAATTAATATTGATGATCAACTTCTTTAGAGCCCGAAGGTTGGTTGTAGCACTTTGATAAGCACCTAAAAACGAGGATAACGTAGGGACGAGGGGCATGACAAAGCAGCTGGTAAGGATGGTATCGCAGCTAAACTTATCAAGAAAGGGGAAATCTGCCCAATTTACAAGAAAAGCAACCATTTGGAATTTGAGGGCTTCCAAGCAATCGTCGTTTTGAATTTCTCAATTTTAGTACCATCCAAGCAGACCTGTGAACAGAAAAGACGGCAAGGGAGAAGTTTTTCATAATTTCATTACATCGATATTGGGAGTCCCCCAAGGGTTTCTCTAGGAGTTCCTTCTGAAAATTTTCCCAAGAGTTGCTCCAGAAATTTCTCCAGAATGTTTTCCAGGGATTCCTCCAGGAATTTTCCCAGGAATTCCTCTAGCGATTTCTCTAGAACTTTTTCCAGGGATTCCTTCAGGAATACCCCCAGCGATTCCTTTGCGAACTTATCCAGAAATTCATTCAGGTATTCCTCCAGCGCTCCTTCAGGAATTCATCCAAGATTTCCTCCAGAGATTTCAATTATTGCAGGAAATACTTTGGGAATACCTCGCGTGGATTCCTACAGGAATTACTCCTTGAATACTTACAGGAAATACTCCTTGAAATCCTCCAGAAAACAATAAAAAAAACTTCAAAAATCCTTCTATTAGTTCCTACAGGAATTCCTAAAATAAATCTTTCAGGAGTTCCTCTAAGAATTCCCTTTTGAAAATTCTTTAAAAATTCCTTCACAAATTACTACATGAATTTTTCCAGAAGGTACTCCATTAAATCCTCCAGGGGTTTCTCCAGATATTCCTTCAAGAAATTCTTGAAGAAATTCCTGGAAGTATTCTTGCGGGAATGCTGGGAGGAATTCCTGAAAAAAATCTCCAAGAAATTCCTGGAGAATTTTCTAGAGAGATTCTTTGAGAAATTCTTTGAAGAATTCTTGGAGGTATTCCTGAAGGAAATCATGAAAGGGATTGTTCGAATAATTCTTGGCGGATGTCTTGGAAGAAATTCTGGAGGAATTCTAGGAGGATTTTCGGATAGATTTCTTTGAGGAGTTCCTGCGGATATTCCTTTAGGCATTTCTGGAGGAACTCTGAAGGATTTCCTGGAAGAATTCCTAAAGGTATTTAATGAAAATCCCTGGAGGTGTTTCAAGAGGAATGTATAAAGGAATCCCTGATCAAATTCCTGGAGGGATTCTTGGAGGATTTTTTACAGAAGTATTAGTGTAGGACTTGGAGAAATTCTTATTAAGGTTTCTGTCGGATTTTTTGAAAGAATTACTGGATGAATTCCTAAACGGATTCTTAGAGGAATATCTGGAGAAATTCTTGGAAAAATTCCTGAAGGAATTTTTGAAGAAAATTTCAAAGGAATTCTTGGCGTAATACCTTGGAAGAAATCACGGAGCAGTTCCTGGAGAAATCCTTGAAGGAATTCTCGGAGGAATCCCTGAAGTTGTCCCAAGAGTATTTTCTTAATTAATTTTTGGAGGTTTCCTGAAGAATCTTAGAGGTATATATGAAGGAATTTCTGGATGTTATTTTGGATGAATTCTTTAAAATATTTCTTGAAAAAAAATCCCTGGAAGTATTTATGGCGAACTTCCTGAAGGGATTCTTGAAAGAAGTTTTAGAGGAATCTCTGATGAAATTCTTGGGAAAGGTCCTGTAGAAATTTTTGGAATTCCTGGAAGGATTCTTGGGAGAACTCTAGGCAGATGTCATGGAGGCATTCCTGGATGAATTCTTGGAGAAATTCCTTGAGGATTTTTTTTTTCAGTTCCTGTGGGAATTCTTCGGGGAATTCTTAAGATATTATAAGAAGAACTTCTTGAGGACTTCCTGAAAGATTTTCCGGAGTAATTTCTAGGGGAATATTTCTGGGGGATTTTCTGGTGCAAGGTTGTTAACTCAACTCAAACTCGATAACGATAAAGGTTGCTCGATAATCTCTCGATAACGATAATTAAACGATAAAGCAACGCGAAGATCAACGTACCTTCAATAATTTTACGGGTAACTGACGGCATCAACAACGGTTCAGATCGCGGAGAATTTTTTTTTGCACACGTTATCGAGTCCACAATTTCCATAGTTAACTGTATCGCCGATGACGTTTTCGCCTGAAGACGTTATCGTTATCGACGATAAATGATAACATACGTTAACTTTATCACCGATATCGATAATTTGTCGATTAATAACTTTGTCCTGATAGAATGCTAAGAAGAATTTATGAGGGATTCCTGAAGGAATTTCTGGAGTCATTTCGGGAGAAAATTTTGGCGTAATTCCTTGATTTTTTTTTGGAGAAATGTCTGAGCAAATCCCTGAAGGAATTCTCGGGCAAATTTTAAGAGTAATCTCAGGAGTGAGGAATTACTTAAGGTTTCTCGAATGATCCTGGAGGTATTTATGAAGGAATTTCTAGAGGAATTAAAAAAAAAACCTTTAAAAGTTCCTGAAGTAATTTCTGTGGAAATTCCTTGAAAACTTTCTTCACGAAATCCTGGAGGTATTTCTAGAGAAATGCTTGAAAGTAATCTCGGGAAACTCATGAAGAATTTCACGGGAGGTCTTGAAGGCATTTCCTAGGAACTCGTAGAGGTATTCTCGGAGAACATCACGATGAATTTCTGAGGAACTCCTGGAAGAATTTCCAAGGAAGGCCTGGAGGAATTCTTGGGTAATTTCCGACACTTTAAAATACCATAAAGATAATTTTTATGTCAGTGGATGCACAAGTAAAGTAAAGAGACACAAGAGTAGGGCTTGCAGAGCTTGAAGGCACAGAACAGATGTGTATTAGCGTGGTTCAAAAAATCGTTTTTGCTCCACACCGCTTATTCGATTCATATTCAGATTCTAAGCCTTCTTGCAAAATTCGAGCTGATTTGGTTGAAAATTGAGAGTGCACAAGCCCTTCAAAGTTTGTATGGGAATTACTATGAGAAAAGTACGTTTTTCATTCAATTGACTGCAGCATTTCGCCAAGTGCCCTAGAGTGTTAGTTAACCTTCGGTACTCCTAGACTACTCTATCAGCTACAACTTTGCCGAAGACCACATTCAAATCGGACGCCTCATTAATTAGTTATCGATTTTTATCCAACTGCAGAAACTTTAACAGTGATCGTTCATTATCCCAGCAGGCAACATTCAACATTCAAGGCAAATTGCAGTGATGCCCATCGAATAGTGTAATTATCATGATCAAAGATTTTCATTATGGATAAAAATCAATAACTAATTAATGAGGCGTCCGATTTGAATGTGGTCTTCAGCAAAGTTGTAGCTGATAGAGTAGTCTAGGAGTATCAAGGGTCAACTAACACTCTAGGGCACATGGGGAAATGCTACGGCCAATTGAATGAAAAACGTCCTTTTCCCATAGTAACTCCCATACAAACTTTGAAGAGCTTGTGCACTCTCAGTTTTCAACCAATTCAGATCATTAGTTTGGAGAAGTCTTAGAATTTGGTTACGAATCGAATAAGCTGTGTGGAGCAAAAACGATCTTTTGAACCACGCTAATGTGTATCCTAGTGTTTATCTTCGAAACAATTTGAAGTTTCGAGGTGGAAGTCGTAAAATTTTCACTTGGAAAACTAGATTGGAATGAATTTCCTTGAAGAAATAAAAAAAATCATCAAAGCGTGCCTCGCTCCCGTCCTATGCTCGCTGTACAAAATAGCTTGCTCTCCACCACCAGGTTCGTTAGTGTCCAGCAATCAAACGAGCGGTTTTTTTCGCGATGAAGATTCACCCCCGTGTTGAAGGTCTTAATTCCAGAATAGTTTGGATGACCAAGATCACCAAGTGAATGTTTCTTAGTTATCAGAATTGCACTCTGAGGCTCAAAGAGTAGCGTAGATTACATTCCGCGAGCTTTAACTACAATAAAAATATCCTTAGATTTACAGATATTGCGACCCATTCATCAAAACACATTGGGTCCATTTGTATGCCAGTGGACACCCAAAAAGCAACACATAGAGATACGCGTAGTATAATGAGGCGCAACAGAAACAGAGCGGTGATGTGGACGACGGGTAAATACTCCGTCCAGGAGTTGGTGTCTACAACCTTTGAGGGCTTCATGATCATCGACGTTACTTTCTGTAGCCCTGGCCAAACGAGTAGTTCGACCTACAGGTATAGGTTTGACAGTATCGGTATCAGTTCAGTATTAGGTATCAGTATAACAACAGCAGACAGCAGGTAGATTAGGTAAAGGCCAAGCCCTTGTAGGTGGACTGCATTAGTGACCATACCTAGGCAAGTCCATCATAAGAATGGGAACGACGGACTAGTGGACTCAAGCGATTGCGAACCTGCGCAGCGCCTGCCTACAGGCATTAAGGGGCTGTCCATAAACCACGTGGTCATTTTTCTGGGGATTTCGAACCCCCCCCGCGTGGTCTTTTGGGGGGGGGGGGGGGGGGTTGAAAAGTCCCAAAAAAATGACCACGTGGTTTATGGACAGCCCCTAAAACGGTCTCTCAAGCAGCCAGTTCGTCTTCCGGAAGGGGCGGTCCAGGTTGTGGTCCAGGTTCCATAAGAAAGCGTGGAACGCATAGAGAGCGGTGTTCATGTTTCGTTACATTTTCGTAGATATCGAATTGATCCGATTTAAGTTGAACTTTTACAAATAAACCGTGACGGCCCAGATTAAACAGAGTTTTCTTCATTTCATAGCACTCACTGTATAAAATAGATCTAATCACGGTGCTACTGGACAATCAACAGAATAAAAACAACAAAGCTTAGCTCAGCTCAATTTGAGTCTGTCGCTCGCATGAACTTCATCACAATCACACATCGTCTCTTCCTTCCGGTCGGTTGTTGGCTTTCGACAATGGGCTGGATGTCGGTGACAGAGCATTTCCTTGCTGTTCTCCATTCAGCATCATCGATATCCGGTTATCACGTTCAGCTTTCATCCCAATGACAAGGGATCATTGCCGACCTTCGTCGATAATACCACACAAACAGAGAAAGAGAGAGCTCAATCCGGCGGTGCTTCTTGAAAGCGAGAAATCGTCACTTTCCCACCCCATTCCAGCGACACGCTGGCTGCCATTTTTCCACCTCATTTTGTTTGACTTCTCGTCTCATCACCCCATCCCCGCGTCGGAATCAATCGAAATGATGCTTGAAGTGGTGGGACAGAGAGAGGTGGGAGAAAAAAGTATGCGCTATGCATTTAATTGATATCCAGCGATGTGTGCCAATTAGTGAAACATAATAAATGTGCCGCCGCACGTCGTCGTCGCTCGATCAGAGCCTCCCAGAGAGGCCATATGACTTCAATGTGCCATAAAATGGCATGGGCTGCTGAAGTGTGCGTGGTGGATGAGAGTTGGAATGGCAGGCATGTCGTCAAGCGTTTTTCAAGCAAGCTCATCACTTTTTGTTTGCTCGCTTTATCGTGCTTGCCTCGGTGTCCCAATATTTGATGTTAATCGTTTGCGATATATAATGGATGTTTGTGCTGACAATCGATTCCGAATGCAATGCAATCTACGAACGATAAATTTCTTTTTTTTTTTGTGTGCCTACATTCGTGACCGAATCGCATTCAATGGCTGCCAATTTTTGGCAGCGTAGGTGAAGTCATTTGTAATTAATTGCAATGGAATTCAAGTCAGGAATGTAATTTTCGGGAGTTGGCGTCGTTAATAATGAACCAGTAAACATTCACTATTTCAATAGGAATCCACCTCATTTGGATAGCAAATGAAGAGTAGTGCTTATAATGGAACGAATACAATAGACCTTTGTGTTTGAATGTGCAGTCCAGCGTTTTTTTTACTGTAAGTCGGTACGCCAGATGAATACCGACATTGCACCGAAGTTGGGTTGCATTGAGTCCAATAACGGTCGGCTATAAGGTATATTTTCAAATAACTTGAAGATTGAAAGAACCACAAGTGTCGTGTCTTATCTCACGTCGCGTTTTGTGATAGTCGTGTCTGTGCTTACGTTAGCACATTGTTCTATTATTTTTGAGACTGTCATCATTAGGGTGGCAGTGATATCCGCCTCTGAGATCCCCGTGAAACTCGCTTGAGCCCCATGGAGCTCTCTGGAACCTCCTGAAACAAATCTATGACAAAAGGTCGAATGGGCAAAAGTAGGAAAGGTCAAAATGTACTAAGGGGGAAAATTTACTTCGTCATATGCGCTAATTCCCGTCTCTTCAGACGGAAAATGAAAGAAAGAAATGGAAGATGGAAGCCAAAAGATGAAGACTATAACTAGCCTCGTTAGCACTGGAAACCGTATAATAACTATATATTTGTCGTTTTAATTTCACTCCACTTAGGGGCCGTTCATAAACCACGTAGACTTTTTGGGGGGAGGGGGGGTCTGGCCAAAGTCTACGCTCCATACAAATTTCAAAATTTTTGTATGGACAAAAGTCTACGAGGGTGGAGGGGGGGGGGGTCAGAGAAGACCAAATTTTGGTCTACGTGGTTTTTGAACAGCCCCTTACGAGTTGGCAATTTCTATCGAATTGCGTACAAAAAACGCATCCGCACCAAAGCAGCAGCTAGCCGAATTGTTCTTCGCTTCGCACACCTGTTTCAAATGCAAGCAGCAAGGTCATAAGGAGAGGTACTGTTCAAGCAACAAGCCTACTCCCTCGAAGCCTTTCAAGCACACGAAATCCAAAGAGAACGTGAAGACGATGAGCATCCACATCGTTCGGAACGTCGAAAGCAAGCGGAAGTTTATCCTGGTCGAGCTCAACGGTACAACATCCAAGCTTCAGCACGACTTGGCATCCGACATCATCATTATCTCCGAAGATACTTTGATCAGCATCGGATAGCTACCCACTCAACCAACGGAGGAATCTGTAGTAACAGCTTCTGGTGGCAACCTCAACCTACTCGCTGAGTTCTAGATTGAGCACACCATCAATAATGTGACCAAAACTGGTCGCATTTTCATCTCGGACAACGCTGAACTCAACGTTCCTGGGACGAGACTACGGATCTATTCGATCTGGGGTCTGTGCCGATCAGCAGTTTGATCAACGTCGTACACCAACATCTCGACCAACAACCCTATGAATACGTGATTCAACTCAAGCAACACTTCCCGGAGGTTTTTTTGAAGCACGTTGAGTAGGTGCACCAAGGCGCAAGTGAAGCTGTACCTGAACCCTGATGCACGTCCGTCCTATTGCCCGAAGCGACCCGCACCGTACGCTGCTCTCACCAAGGTAGATGAAGAACTCGAAAAGCTTCAGAACATCGGTATCATTTCTCCGGTATGATTCTCGGACAGGGCAGCTCCAACATGCGCTTTCCTGCGCATCATCGACAGCCCAGTGGCCAGCATCTGGAGCCAAGCCGTAGCTGGACGACATCCTTATCGCTGATCGGACCAAGGAGGAATACAACCGCAATCTCTACGCTGTTCTCAAGCGTGTACATTACGTACACTTCTCGAAAAGTGTCGTCTCGCACTCTCCCAGATCGAGTTCCTCGGATATTTCGTGGCATCCGCCTGGACCTTTTCAAAACCGATACGTTCGGGACGTTAAGCAGCTCTGTTCCTACCTCGGTGCTGTGGACTCCTACGGTTGATTCGTGAAGCAGATGAAGAAGCTTTTTTTTTAAGAAATTGAAAATCATTTTCTTTAATCTTTCTGCGCTCCAACAAACATGGAGTATGTAAATTTACAGTTTTTGTGCTTCCATACGCGTTTTTTTGTGTGTGACCTCATATATGAAGAAAAGGTAAGGTACCTTTGTGAATTTTCCCTTTTTTTTTGCACCCTCACACGTGCAAAACAAACTGCGTGATATTGGAAATTCTTTCAGGGATTCTATCAGAAATCCCTGCAAATAAAATAAATATTTCAGGGAGTCTTTCAGAAATGTATCACGGGATTTCTTCTGAAATTTAACCAAGGATTATCCCACAAACTCTTCATAAAATTCCTCTACGGGCTCCGTGAAAATCTATCAAAGTCTCATTCTCTAATTTACTCCAGGAATTTAGTTTTTCATATATTCAAAAACTCTTCCAGTGATATGCCCTCGGAGATTTCTCTGAGAAATCCTTCAGGAATTATTCCATTGATTTCTTATAAAATTCTTTGTTTCCTTTAAAATTTGACTAATTTTTTTTTCAAATTTATCCTGGAAATTAATTTTGTTTGTTTTTTAATAAAACCTCCCTGAATTTTATTTGGTACTATGAAGCAGTACACCTTAAAAAAACCTCCTCGAATTCCTTTTGAAAAGTTTCTCACGGATTTCTTTCGAAAGTTCTTCGGAACGTCTTCCATGTCTTCGGAATTTCCTCTGGAATTTACAGCGGAATTTTCACTAGAGATTGCCATAGAAATTTCTCCAAATATTCCTCTAAAAACCTTCCATTGGTTTTCCTAAAAAAATCTATGCAAAAAATATAAAAAACTATATTTATTCAAGAATCCATGTGAGAATTTTTCACGAAATCATCCATAAATTTCATCAGAAATGCATGATGCGGAAAGAAAGAAACTGTTTTGAGAACATCTTCCACATACTCTTTTAAAAATTATTACAAAGATTACTTTAGAAATATTTTTTTTTAGGATATTCCTCCATAAATCTGTCCAAGGATTCCAAAAATTCAGAGGAAAACTTCAATGGATTTCTTTCATAATTGATCCATAGATGAGATGAAAAATCTACCAAGGTTTCTTACAAAAATTGCTCCGTTTTTTTACGAAATTCCTTTAGAAAAATCTAAAGAGTTTCTAGGGATTTTTGCAGACGCTTATCTGTGCGTTTCTCCAGGTATTTTTCCGATTTTTTTTTTCATAAAGTCATCCACAGCTTTCTCCAAGAATACTTTCAGAGAATCCTCCAAGAATTTCATTTAAGGATCTTTCTGGGAATTTTCCAAAATAAAAATAAAAATTCTACCAATGATTTACGGAGAAGTTTCTTCAGGAAATTATGAGGAAATGCCTCCATGGATTTTTCCAAGAGTTTCGCGCGAATTTTTTCAGATATTACTCCAGAGATTCATCCAAACGTGCGTCCGGAAATTTATACTGAAAATTTCTTTACCACCAAGAATCCTTGCACCCGAATGTGGAGTTTCGTTGAAGGGTATCAGGTATCAGGTATGTCGGCTCCAGAGGAACGTTCTCCTCCATTTGGGAAATTTGTGCCATCGCCAGGGGCTGTTCATAAACTACGTAGACCAAAATTTGGCCGCCTCAGACTCCTTCCGAGTCTGTAGTTCTATCAAATGAGGAAAAATAATTGTAATTTTTTTCGGAAATCTAAGAGTTCTGGAAAGCCAAAGTTGAGCCATTTGTATGGAAATTTCACTTTTTTTGCGCTCCGTCACGAAAGGGATATACAGTGTATCAAACAATTGTCCGTACAGCAATTTTTTCATCAAAATCTTTTTCTATCAAATGCACATAACTTTTTCAAACGTCAATCAAAAACTGCAAATCATATATCACAACTCTTTTGGTAATATTTTGAGCGAGATCGAATAAGTTTTTTGAAAGCTATAGAGCTCTTAGTAAAACTTCTAGGATTTTGAACATATTTTAAAACATTACACAGCGCAACATTTTTTTGTCTCAAATGCAAACTTATGTGTCTCCGAAGGATTTTGGGCCGCTGAATCCGAATCTGGGCTCAGATTTGCTCGAACACGTCACAATTTTGAGCTATACCTCAATTTATAGGGCAAAATATGGGATTTTGGGCTTTTTTGACTGCAAGTTATTCAGCATGGAAATATTTGATTTAATCAACCAAAAGGTTAATTGGTCAATTAACATCTAAATTAACGACTCATGCAAAATATTTCGTTTTACCTAATCAAATTTGATAGATTTAAGCATTTTATGTTAGTATGAAAACTTGCATGCAACTTTTGGAGGGTGACTTGTATGGGAAATATCGTACCTATCATAAATCGCTTAAAACTATCGAATTTGATTTAGTAAAATGAAATATATTTGCATGAGTCGTTAATTTAGAGGTTAATTGACCAATTAACCTTTTGATTGCTCAAAAAAATATTTCCATGCTTAATAACTTGTAGTCAAAAAAAGCCCAAAATCGCATATTTCGCCCTATAAATTGAGGTACATATAGCTCAAAATTGCGACATGTTGGAGCAAATCTGAGCCCGGATTCGGATTCAGCGGCCCAAAATCTGTCAGAGACACATAAGTTTGCTCTTGAGACAGACCAAAAGTTAATTTTTGTTACGCTGTGTTATATCTCAATATTTACTTGATGTTTTTTTATTTTTTATTTTTGTTTGATAGATACCTAAGATTTTCATATTCAACTTCCTTTCAAGCTTAAATTTCATAACAAAAAAGATGAAACATATGAAGGATAAAAGCACTTCGCCACTGCTTTAGTCTTCGCCCCCTCCATACAAATTCAGTGGCGAAGATTAGAGCAGAATTTTAGGGAAGCGAAGTCTAGTGTTTTTACCCTATATGTTCTGAGTGTTATTTAAAAATGTATGATACTTTGATCAATAACAGTGCCAAGTGTTCTCAACTTTTTAAAACTCTCCTAAAGGGACCATCCATAAACCACGTGGTCATGATAGGGGTGGGGTGGGGGGCGGTTATTCGGCCAAAGACCACGGTTCATACGATTTTTTTTGTATGAACGATAGACCACGCGGGGAAAGGGGGGGTTCGGAATCTCCCAAAAAATGACCACGTGGTTTATAGACAGCCCCAAAGTTAAATTACTGGACCTACTTAACTACATATTCAGAGTAGGTCCTATGCATTTTTCGTTCAAATAATGCACTTTTATAAGTGGAAAACGTTTGGCAGATTATTCATATTTTTTGTAGTAAACAAATAAATCCTAACAGAATTGCGTAACAAAGGTTCCATGTAGGTTTGATAAGTGCATTTTGGTTGGTAAATATTTCAGAATTTTTGACTGACGTATAATTGTTTGATACACTGTACCTAGGAGAAAACCTGAACAAAAACCTAAAAATAGTCCCCTTATTCTCAGAAAAAAAATCATTACAGGATTATGGAGGAACGCTGCAAGTAATTCCATGGAAAAAGAATGATTGAGTAACCTCTGGAGAGATTCTTGAAAAACACCGTAGTAAAATTTCAGAAGCGATCTGAAATAATACCTGGAAGAACTGAAGAACCCTTTACAAGTATTCATAGACAATTTCTTGATAAATTTCATGGAAAACGCTAAGGAAAGGATATTAAAGTTATTTCTACAGGAATTGTTGAGACAATCTTTTGCAAAAAAAACTGAGAGAATCTTCGAAAGAAAATCTGAATAAATCTAAAGCATTGCCTGGACGAATTTTTGGAGAAACCCTAGGAGGAACCCTTTGGGAAACTTTCATACAACCCCTAGAGAATTTGCTAAAATAATTTCCTAATAAACGCCCAAGAAAATCCCTACATTAAAAAAATCGTTAAATGATAATGCATAAAAGAGTTTTCTCGAAATATTTCTATTTTGCGCAAAAGTAAAGTCATTTCTTCGGAGCGAACCAGTATAGGGGGAATTTGGACACAAAACTCCAACAACAAATTTCGGCTAAGCAGATTTCCTTTCGCGACTGACGTCATCGCAACGAAGGCCGGATGAAGATTACGTGATAGCCGCCGTATATGTCGAATTTGAAGCGAAAGCGATTCTCGAAGACACCATCAGCTCCTGCCCGCTCCTGTAGCCCCAGGTGCCAAAAACTTCAAACAGAATGAGCAGTTCAATCGCCGGCATGGAACAATCAAGCGCGACTTCGAAGAAGATAAGCTGGTGTACGTTGAGCAACATTTTCGAAATACATACCAGGGTGTCTATCCAAATTCCAGAAAAAAATTCCCTGAGTTTTCCAGGTTTTTCCAGGCATGCAAAAACCCGATATTTAAACAAATGTAATTCAACTAGGGTGACTTTGGGTACTATCGGCAGGTTGTTCTCTTCGTCATGAGGGCAGGCCCGTGCACAGAAGTGGCGCCAAGGGAGGGGTTTTTCCCAATTTCAGCAAAAGGCGGAGGGGCGCCTAGTGTATGAAGCGTCGATAATGGGGAGGGTTAAACCCCCAAAACCCCCCCCTTGTGCACGGGCTTGCATGAGGGGTTCTGTCGGCCAAATTGCCTGAAACTTGGTCGTATAATTCAGGTTGGTTGGGAAGGATTTCTGGCCAATTTTGAGTTTAACAGGTTACAAAAACATAAATTCCCCTATGTTAAATTGGGATACACATATGAAAGGCGACATCAGCTTTGTGTAAACAAACACGTTACCATCGATTAATGATATTTTGACTCCACCCACGCATATCAGCCCTGAAATGGAAAGAGCATTCCTCGAGCTATCTGTTAAAAAGTGTTGGTGATGGAGATGTGCGTGGGTTGATCCAAAGGCCCTAAGTCATTTAAATTTATATTGTTTAGTACCAGAAACGAATTATGAATTGTTTTTGAAATCATAGAAAAATTTACATGTTAAAGAGATTGACTAAACAGCGTAAGCCGCTGCACGCTATGTCTGAACCAGCAGATTATAAAAATTAAATGTACATCGGGTTTCTTTCCACATAACATCAGTAAGCTATATTGTCATTTGCAGATTAGGTAAGATTTTAGTGACACTGTCCCTTTCTCCAAAAGAGTCCTTCTTTCAAGAGAATAATAAATAAGTAAACTTTTTTCAAACAATGCAGCAAACGTATTTTATTGATTTTTTTTTGTATACAAAACCTGGCAATTAACAAACATCATTTCTTTAACAAATTGATTTGTTCGGTTAGCGCGTTAGCTTCGTTCTGCGCATCTTCCAGCAGTTTCTTCCTTTGCAGCTCCAGGCTACGAGCTTCAGCTGCGTTCTTCTCTTCAAAGCTGTCATTGTCGCATTCTCGTTGGCCTCTTCCTTATTCCGATCCAGCTCCTCCACATACAAGGAATGTGCGTTACGAGCCCTCAGCAGAAGAGATTTGTCGACCGCAAACTGCTCCAATCCACCCCGCTGTGTAACCGCATCATATACTTGTCTTCGAGCTACAACTGATTCCTCCTTCATGTTCTCAAATAAGCACTCGGAGTTTACTGAAAAGCCCCTTTCGACATTCGCGTTTCCGTGCGATAGGCAACAAACAATTTTCACGACCTCGAACAAATCATCAGATTTCTGTAGAAGACCATCACGCCAAAAATGGTCTAGTCTGGTAGTGTTGCGATTGTAACTTTTGCACAAATCAATGAATGCCCCTTGTTTCATCACAGCTCGATACTGGCTTGCAGCTGAATCACCCTTTCGTCCACTTATTCTTCCACAGTCAATCAGAATAGACAGAAGTTTATCCAATCTCCGCTTTGCTACACTTCCGTTCGACACTATAAGGCCAGGGTCAAAACAGCTGGCCGCTTTTGCCAGGGGGTATGTTATCGGTGATCGTGTTAGCATTTTCGAAACAATCGTTCTTAAACAGGTCTTGCATTCGTTACGGAAGTTCATTGCATCCAGCTCCTTTACTTTCGCTTCCTTCAAAGCTTTCTTGGTATCGAAACCCAAATTAACAGTTTTAGCTGGCAGTTGATTTCCAGTATCTTTAATATCCTCAAGAGTTAAGTTATCGGATTTTTCAAGTTTTTCCGGCTTCATAAACTTTTCACAAAGAGTCAAGATTACCTGACAGATCGCAGTGTACAGGAAAAGAACCATTGGATCATCAGTTTGAAGTTCTCGAAGAAGCGGCTCAATATCAGATGCAATCGCCAAGAAAAATGTTAGCTTTGCACAGATTAGAGGATCGTTCAAAAATTTCACAACATCACCATACGATTTGCATTTCGGCTCCACCTTGTCTTTCTTGACCCCTTCAACAAATTTCCGCATATTACCGATAGTCTCGATGGCCCTTTTAGCGACATCCCCATTTTCAAGCCACCTGTGACCACAGAATTTCAGAGGAAATACTTCACTTCCACAATATTCCACATACAGTGCTCGCCGAGCAGGAACATCTTTGAAAAGATTGTGCAAAGCCCGAAGGTATGTGACAATTGTCCATTCCGTCGCCTGGAATCCATCCTTGAATGCACCATGCATAATATGAAGTCCACAGCTACCCAAATCAAGTAATTTTGTATCTCCTTTTAGCTCCAGCCTTAATTCACGCAGAAACGCCCAATTCACGTTTGGTCCATCCATAGATACCTGTAGCATTTTCCCCAAATCTAGCATTTTCAGCCCTTCTTGAAATGCGTCCAATAAATCAGTAGCTCGAGAGCGAGTTAGGAACCGTGATGTGAAATAGCGAGTAGTGACGGAGTTCGACTCTCTGTCCCAATAACGGATGTTCAAATCCATTTGTTGCTTTTTGGTCACTTTGTTCAGAGATTCATCGAAACCAGCCACAAAAAAATCACACTTGTTGACTCGATCTACGAGCTCTGCCTTAAAATACGGAGCGATACCGTACATGACAACGTATGCAATTTTGTCCTTTTTAAGCTGTATCTTGCTAGCAATTTCGCTGTCATTGAACATCCTCTTTAGCACCGCTATATCTCTCTCCGCAGCTCGCAGCGACCCAGTAAACCACATGTCGCATAAGGATGTGTATCCGAAATCGTACTTTCTTTCAATAAAAATCACATTCGTAAACAATGCTAAATTCTGCCGTGCACATGACAATTCAAATTGCATATAAATCATGACTGCGATCCCTTTACGATGATCTATTTTGAAAACAAACCTAACCGTAAATAATGCGATTCAAAATCGCAAAAGTGGCATAGAACTAATTGATCATATATTCGGATACTTCATACCGCGGTGGGGAGCCAATACCGGTTAAAATGTGGTTTCTAGTGCAAAGTCTAATTTGTAGATGTAGAACACGGAATAGCCACTTCTCTAAGACACTATTTTAACCACATCAGAAGTTAATCAATGTCTTTACCACACGGTGCGAATAAAAAACACCAATCCCGCGGTCATTTTAATTTCACCCCTCACACTATGTTTGAAATTTCACAATTTGAAGATTGGCACAGTATCGCCGAAAGCGTAGTTTCTTCCATGCTGGTAAGAGCCGGCTCTATTGGAGAAAATACCACGGGAATGCCACTCGTTCCTCCTGCTCTACCGTCCAAACCGATGTGACGGCTTACCGCCTTGGTGGAAGATGCCTTCCGCAATTCTTAATTCGCACTTTGCGGAACTGTGCGGGCTGTGACTTACCTTTTTTTGGTACAGCTTCTGCGGGGCAACTAGGATGTTGATGGCAACATCCGCCAGGTTTTCCCATGCTAAAGTAAACGTTGTAGGCAGTGCTGTCATGCTAAAATCTGAGCTGGTTACCCAAGTTTTCAAAATAGCTGCGCCCCTTATGATGCTACGCCCCCATATAAATAATTCAAGCATTGCGCTCAATTTAACTATTTTACTGTTCCCAAAATAAAGCAAAACAAGACAATTTTCCCGCTCACAAAAAAGTGTTAGTCTTGGATGTTAAAATTGCGCTCATCTTATACCAAAAAAGGATAATAGATTTTTCAGTTCCCAAAATATAAAGTGGCTATCTCAGATTCGAAAACAGCTCTCATCGTAAATCAATAACAATGTGAAAATTCCTTCGCTTTTCAATGAGCTGCGATCTCAGTCGTAGAAATTCCCTCAAAATATATCATTAACAATGTAATATATGAAATTACGGATTTATATGATTTTGTTTGGACAAGTTTAATCATATTTGAAAAATAATAGTGTAATAGTTTTCAATTTATCAAATTTGTTGGTCGGAAAAAAATACATATCATAATTCAAAGATAAGTGGTGTAATAGCTGCAAACTTCATAAAATAAAAAAAAAACTAGTGGTGATATCAGATGAAAAACTTGCACTCATAATATCAAGTAAAATGTGACAAATTTTAATTCAATTTAACTATATTCTATTTATACTAGAAAATTGCTCTCATCGCAAATTGATAAAAATGTGAGAATGTCTGTCTACCCATTTAAAATAAAGGATTTGCAATCTAAGATGATAAAATATCTTATCTAATTGAAAACATTGAGACAATTTTGAAGTACTTAAGCAAAATAAACGAGTTTGAATGTTAGATGAGACCATTGCGCTCTTCATACATTAAAAACAGAACATTAATTTGTCGGCTCCCCAAAATAGAAGCGGCGATCGAGGCGGCGATCTTATATTCATAAAACTTCACTCATCGGATAGCCATATGAAACTTCGTCGCTCTTTATAATAAAAGAGTCGCGTACTTAGTTGGAAAAATGTTGCTGTCATATTAAATAGATAATTTGAAAATTGCGCTCATCAAACATGTAAAAATGTTCGCTCTCCTCATAATATTAAAAAAAAAAACTGAAAACTGAAACGATTTCTGTTAACTGGCCAAAAGAGAAAAAAACTTTCGCTAACTTAGAAAAATTTGACCTACCCTAATACGTTAACTACTTTGAATTACCCTAATGAACTAGATGTAACTTGTTTTCCCTTCCAAGTAAACTTACACTACCACAACTATAGACAACCTGTGTAACCCAGTCAGAACAGAAATAAAATGAGTCTATTGCAAACAGTAAAGCTGTTCGGGCGCGTTCTTTCGTTATTTCTCCCCGTCCGAATAATTCCCCGCGAGTTGGAAGTCCGCCATATTCGAAGTCCGCTGCGAAACCCTCGAAGGCCGGTTCCCGAGATTTGGTCGGTTGTGAACTGTGACCGGGACCGGAAAAAATCTGGATTTTACAATTTCACATTTAACAAAATAGATATTGTTGAATTAAAATTTAAAAAAGTTTTTTTCTAGGCTCTTATCATACATCAAATATATATGGTGTAGCAATTTTAGACGTTTAGACAATTAAACAAACTTGTGATATCAAACGAAACAATTGTGGTCATCATATTCAAATAAGTGTGAAAATCTTCCGCTCACTACTTAAAATAAAAACAAAAATTGCGATTACGGTATAGCAAAGAGGTAGGGTAGGTAATCATGAGTTGAACTGAATTGCATCTTTCTGAAGCAGCTGAAAATTTGACCAATTTTTTCTTCTGCAAGAAAATAATTTACTAGGGTAGAATCTCATGTACGTGAAAGCCATGGGTATTAGCTTCCAGAAAAATATGTATTAAATAAATTGTATTTGCACTAAGTGTCATTGAAAAATTCAATAATTTCTCAATAATGATTTTAATCTTGATTTGAACCAATTTTAATCTAGCTTTGAGCTACTGGCGGCAGCACCTCGAGAAAAAAACAGCCAATTTTATGGTAAACAATCAAAAATTATATGGATCTGCAAATTCTCATAACTATTTTTCATTAGGCAGTGGTATCTCAACTCAGAATGCTTGGAATTCTTGAGGAATTTGGAAACTAAATTTGGAATTTTCCATCGCCTAAGAGTAAACAAAGCAACTACTAGCGGCTAAAATATAAACGACTCATAAGAAAATGATCATTCTTCATAAATAATTCGAAAAGTCCCAGTGAAGAAACAGGGGTGTAAGCAGTAATAAATAACAAAAGTTCCATAAACAAATAAAAAAATGCATAAATAAATCAAAAGTTTCCATAAATAATTGATTTTTGAGCAATTAAAAACGTCGAAAATGCAATGAATAATTCAACTGTTGCAATAAAAAAAGCCAATTTTCCCACCAAAAATCTTCGAATTTTCCATAAATAAATTTGATTGTTCCATAATAAATTAGAAAATTCACAATAAAAAAATATTCAAAAAGCAATAAATAATTCAAAAAGTGCAATAAACAAAAAAATAAATTATCAATAAATGTCAAAAAACGAGCAATAAACGTAAATGCATTTTGAGCCAAAAAATTATGCAGACCATGCGGCGAAGCCGCATAGAGGATTAAGGAACTGAGGCGGCAGGAGGCCGCCGAAGTTTCCGATATCCGATGCACCGCAACTGCATCGATTCAGTTCTGTGTGTTGAGGATGAAGGGCAAATTCTTCAACTACAGCCTGATCAGCATCTATGCGCCAACGAACGACAAACCCGATGACATGAAAGATGAGTTCTATGAAAGCCTTGATAAGGCCTACGGAGAGTGCCCAAAACAAGATGTCAAAATAGTCATCGGAGATGCAAATGCGCAGATAGGCAGGGAAAGTTTCTTTCGACCTGTCATTGGAACGGAAAGCCTTCATTCCGTTACCAACGATAATCCCAAGTAACACACTTGTCACTGAAGAGTCACGGCGGCGCAGGTTTTTGTTACGCAGAAGTTACTATGACGTACTTCTAACAAATAAATACTAACTTGCTAAAAGTAAGTCGCAGTGACTTCTGCGCAACAAAAACCTGCGCTGCCGTGACTCTTCGGTGACAAGTGTGTTACTTGGGATGGTCTGCGCCTTGTGACATTCGCGGCTGCTATAGGGATGGCAATCAGCAGTACCTACTTCGCACGTAAGAATATCCGAAAACACACCTGGCGACACCCGAGTGGTGACACTTGCTCCCAGATAGACCACGTGCTGGTCGACGGGCGACATTTTTCGGACGTCATAGATGTGAGGTCCTACAGAGGCCCGAACATTGACTCGGATCATTATCTTTTAGCCGCAAAAATTCGGGCGCGACTATCCAGCGTCACGAGTTCAAGAAACAACCGGACGATGCGTTTCAACATCCAACGCTTGTCAGCCGAAGAGGTAGCTGCACAGTACCATCAGAAGCTAGACGAGAGGATAGGAGAGACCATCGGATCTGGAGATGCCAACAGCTTATGGGGGGATATCCACGAAGCAGTGACAACAACAGCGCAAGAGGTGTTAGGTACGGCTCAGCGACGCCAGCGTAATGGTTGGTTCGACGAGGAGTGTCAACGAGTGACGAACGAAAAGAATGTCGCCAGAAGTCGAATGCTAGTGGCCGGTACCCGGCAGAACAGGGAGCGGTACAGGGTGGCAAGAGCAGCAGAGAAACGAATCCACCGCATGAAAAAACGGCAGCACGAAGAGAGTGTGATTGCTGAAGCGCAGGAAAGTATGGACAGGAACGATATGCGGAGGTTTTATGCAACTGTCAATGGCGCGCGGCACAAGACTGTGCCAGTGCCCGCCATGTGCAATGACCGGGAAGGAAATTTTCTGACAGACAAAACAATGGTGGCAGCCAGGTGGAAGGAGCACTTCAAAGATTTGTTGAATGGTAGCAGCGAAGGAGCACCCAGGAACAGGATTAACATAATGGATGACGGTCAAGCAGTGGAACCACCAACACTGGATGAGGTTAAAAAGGCCCTCAAGGAGCTGAAAAACAGCAAGGCTGCTGGGAAGGACGAGATCCCGATCGAACTTTTTAAGCACGGAAGCGAGCAGCTACATCAATCAATCCACCAGCTGGTTGGATGGTCTCATATGCCCAATCTACAAGAAAGGGCACAGACTGGAGTGTGCCAATTACAGAGGGGTTACCCTGTTAAATTCGGCGTATAAGATACTGTCGCGTGTCCTGTTCAACAGACTGAGGCCTCTTGAGGAGTCCTCCGTCGGCGAATACCAGGCTGGTTTTCGTGAGGGCCGATCAACGACGGATCAAATGTTTATCCTGCTGATGATCCTAGATAAATTTCGGGAATATAACTTGCAGACTCACCATCTATTCATTGATTTTAAAGCAGCGTACGATTCAGTGAAAAGAAATGAGCTTTGGCAGATAATGTCAGGATATGGTTTTCCGGCGAAATTAATTAGGCTGATACGCGCAACGCTGGATGGATCAAAATCAAGTATTCAGATCGCAGACGAAGTGTCAACCTCGTTTGTGACCTTGGATGGATTGAAGCAGGGGGATGCACTTTCAAATTTATTGTTCATCATTGCACTAGAAGCAGCGATTAGGACGTCAGGCGTGCAGAGGAATGGCTCTATCATCACACGGTCGCACATGCTCCTCGGTTTTGCGGACGATATTGATGTCATCGGCATCGATCGTAGGGCAGTGGAGGAAGCTTATGCTCCTCTGAAGAGAGAGACAGCGAGGATAGGCTTGAAGATTAACTTTACCAAGACGAAGTACATGATAGCGGGTAGAGACAGAAGCAGGTCTAGTGGTGTTAGTGCTGAGGTAGTGATTGATGGGGATGTGTTTGAAGTTGTTGAAGAATTTGTGTATCTTGGAACACTTGTGAATATGACAATAACGTTTCCCGTGAAGTGAAAAGGCAGCTGCGAATAGGGCCTTTTACGGATTGCGTAGCCAGCTTAGGTCCCGTAACTTGCAAACGCAAACGAAATTCGCTCTGTATAAGACGCTGATCCTTCCGCTGTCCTCTGCGGTCACGAAGCGTGGACGTTAAAGGAGGTGGACCAAAAAGCTTTTGGAGTTTTTGAGCGCAAAGTGCTGCGGACAATTCTCGGTGGGAAACAAGAAAATGGAGTGTGGCGCAGTTGTACCAAGTGTACGAAGATGCGAATATTGTGAAACGTATAAAATACGGCAGACTTCAGTGGGCTGGACACGTAGTGCGAATGTCGGAAGAAAGAATAGCGAAAACAATATTCAGCAGAGAACCCGGTAGAGGTAGGCGACTTCGTGGGCGGCCGCAAACTCGCTGGCTGCACGCGGTTGAAGAAGATCTACGATCCCTACACGTTCGGGGAAACTGGAGGAACATCGCCCAAGATCGACGAAGATGGTGCTCTACTATACGCTCGGCGTTGGAGTAAAGTTACTTTGTAGCCAACAAGGTATCAAGGTAAGGTAAGAAAATGTATTTGCTCTTCATAAGGCCGGAACAAATCTCATTTTCTTCTTTTGTCACTCTACTCGTTGACTCGTCAAGGGGGAGGATGATAAATAATAAGTGCATTTGATGCAAAATTACCCAAACAATTAGGCAAAATCGTCAAACTCATCGGATTTGTTAAGAAATTTTTTCGACAACTCTAATTTCACTTTAAAAAGTTTAAATTTCTTGAATAATTTATTTGTGTCCCCCCTCAAAATGTCTGATTCCGACCAGAATTTTCCGAGGGGGCGGTGACATAAGAGAAAATCGAAATTTGTGTCAGCCTAATAAGCAGATTCGATTTTACTTGAGAAAAATGCACAAAATAGAACTTGAAAATTTCGCTTATCAAAAACATAGAAGAATGTAAAAATTTCTGCATTCTCACTAAAATATAAATGTGATCTCAGCCGACATAATGTACTCAACATATCTCACAGAAATTGTTCTTACTTATCACGTAGTTTTTGATAAACAATAGGCTTATCTTATTTCAATTTTGGACTTCTGAATGAATTTATGCTAGCCTGCTTACTCTTACAGAAAATTTGATGTCTTAGTGGAGCGGCACCACTCAAACGTCAAACGTTTCTGCGAGAGCCAGCATAAATTCGTGCCTAAGCCCGTAGTGTATCATTTTCTACTTAAAAAATATGCAGAGGTGATTTATAAATATGCATTCATCATATTTCATGAATATGTATTCTAATGATTTTAGACTAAACAAAATATAACAGTCTTAGATGTAAAAACCCTCATTCTGCACAAAAAAGTGGAGCACATTTTTCACTCGCAAAATTATATAAAAAGCCTCAAAATGTCGAAATGTCGGTGTCAAAATCTCGATTATTATCGAACTTCCATGCACCTCGGATAAATGAACGACTCGCGCTGTAAAATCATCATTTTACAACCTGTTGCATAAATAACTATTAAAAACTAAATAACCATGTTTATTGCAAATTGATAACATTGTAAAAATTATGCGCTTTCATAATAAAGGAGTTGCAACAAAAGATAAAGGAAGGCTCTCATTATTTGCCCATAACAATAGAGAAATTCACTAAACAGTGTAAACTGCTATGGAGTCAGTATGTTCCAAACAGGCTTGCTGAACGTGCACTACGCGATCGTGAAGCTTAGGAAAGATAAATATTTTCCTGATGAAACGTCGCGATCACCTAGGCAATCTTTGATTATTTGATTCATATTTGCGCTATTGAGTGAACTTTAATGAAACAATGTTTCACTTAACAAAAAAGAAAGCGTATGCATTAAAAATAAGATACTTTTTCAAAAAGCTGTAGAAAAATGTCTGAGCAAAATAAAAATATGAACTTGTTTTGTTTACAAACAGCATTTATTGTTTATGCTAGAAGAATTGTACAGGCCTTGGAAGGCAGTTGATCAGCAGTGATCATTTTAGTCACAATTGTCGAAAACAAATTTGTTCACATATTTTTCGATAATTTTCACCGTTTTGAACATTTTTCCATGAAAACTATTACGTATTCAATAGCGTACAATCATATTTTCACATTTTCTTTTAAAATCACACTTCAAAATAATTAAGCAATTTGTGAGAAACAAGGATCCCGTGGTACCGGAAGCGAAAAAAACAAATTTCGACTGATAGTTATATCATGCTAATCGTCATTGTGGATTCAAATCAAAACAGAATATCATCAACCCCCAGATATTTCCAAATAAACTAGGGTACGTTTCGTGACCTTTTAGTGCCATTGATTCCATAAATTGTCACGTTTTTAAAGAAAAATTGGATACCTAGAGAGAAACATGATTTAATTGTTTTTTCTTCAAAGTGCCGATATGGATAGGCCGTTTTCGATTGTTGAATTCTCAATTGCTCTTCTTTCATGCAACAATTCCGCTCCAGGAATGGATCGAATTGTTCAATTTGCTTAAAAACCTCCCTGACGTCGCAAAGAGGCGCTTGTTGAACATGTTCAACCAGTTCCTGGAGAACAATATTGTTCCGGATGATTGGAGGCAAGTGAGGGTAATAGCTACTCAAAAACCCGGGAAACTCGCGTCAGATCATGATTCGTACTGTCCAATCGCGATGTTGTCTTGCCTACGGAAGTTGCTGGAGAAGATGATTCTCTTTCGACTGAACAAATGGGTTGAATAGAGTAGTATGCTGTCAGATACACAGCTTGGTTTCCGCAGAGGCAAAGGAACGAACGACTGTCTTGCGTTGCTTGCTTCAGAAATTCAGCTTGCCTTTGCTCAAAAGCAGCAAATAGGCTCAGTATTTTTGGGCATTAAGGGGGCCTTTGATTCAGTTTGTGTCGATGTTCTTTCCGACAAACTTCACGCAAGTGGCCTTTTACCAATTTTGAACAACGTTTTGTATAATTTGCTGTTTGAGAAGCGGATGAGTTTTGCTCATGTGACTTGACAGTTTCACGAATTAGCTACATGGGTCTCCCCCAGGGTTCATGTCTAAGACCCCTTCTTTACAACTTTTATGTTAGAGACATAGATGATTGTCTCATGGAAAATTGCACGTTAAGACAGCTTGCGGATGACTGTGTTGTTTCTGTAACGGGATCAATAGCAGTCGATCTACAAGGACCACTACAGAATACTTTGGACAATTTGTCTACTTGGGCTCTCAAGCTGGGTATCGAATTCTCTCCGGAGAAAACTGAGATGGCTGTCTTTGTTAATGGGGGCGATATTTAGTATCGCCCACGCCACGAACGAGAGAGAGAAAGCATAAGTTACAAACGGAAACAGATTTCCCCCTTCAGTTAGAACTGTACCGCGATCGAATAAAGTTGTATTCAAACCGAGCTCCGTGTGTTGCGTTTTCTTTTCTTCCCTCGTTGCGCGTTTCCCGTAGTGAACTTTTGTCGGGAGTTTTCCGCTGTGATAACCTGGTGGTCGTCGGTTTTCTCACAGGCTATGGGCCCAGGAGAGGTCGAAGAAAAGTGCCAGTGAAAATTTCCCCCGGAAAACTGAAAATTTAGACGAATTGTGCGAGAAGACAATTCGGCTCGTTTCGGCGTGGGAAAGCGGAGCGCTAATTGAGTCGGTGGCGTTGACGTCGATAGCGTCGGCAGCGGTACGGCAGTCTGCCTGTGTGCGTGTGTTGTTCGGTCGGTCAGACGGGCAAACAAGCCGGAGTGAATTTGAGTTCGTCGGTTGAGGTTAGACACAATCGTGTTCGTACATACGTGTCACGGGTGTGAAAAACAGTTTTCTGCAGTGGTTTCGATCAGAATCGAAAATGGCTGAGAAACAAGTGCTATTTCCACGCCTCAACAACCAGAACTATTCTACGTGGCAGCTGCGGATGGAGATGCTATTGAAGCGGGACGAGTTGTGGTTCGCGGTGCACGATGCGAAGCCAGAGCCAGCCACCCCCGCTTGGTCGACAGCAGACCAAAAGGCGTTGGCGACAATCGTGTTGCTATGTGAGGATAGTCAGCTCAATTTGATTTAAAACGTTGCGTCGGCGAGTGATGCGTGGGCGGAATTGAAAAAGTTCCACAGCAAAGCGACAATGACATCCCGTGTGTCGCTGCTTCGGAGGATCTGCAGCCTGAATATGCCGGAAGGAGGAAACGTGGAGAAACACCTCTTCGAGCTAGAGGAGCTCTTTGATCGTCTTGAGTGCGCCGGTCAGAAGCTGGAAACTCCACTGAAAGTGGCGATGATTCATCGCAGCCTTCCAGAATCATACGGCGGATTGGTGACGGCGATGGAAAGCCGTCCGGACCAGACCATCGAATTCGTCAAACAAAAGCTGGTTGACGAATATTTGCTCCGTGTGGAACGTTCTGGTGAGTCCGGTGAAAAAGTGATGAAGCTGCAAGGAAGAGGGCAGAAAAAAAGAATGTGCTATAGGTGTGGCAAGCCCGGCCACTTTCGTCTTGATTGTCCGTCGCAGCAGGAGAAGAAAGAAGAAGATTCCCGAAGTGAGAAGAAGAAAAGTGCGCGTAAAGCCAAGCAGGCTGTCGAATCAGAGAGCCCGATCTGCTTCACTATCGGAAGTAATCGGTGCAGTGGTTCGTGGTACGTTGATAGTGGCTGCTCGAGCCACATGTCGAACGAGAAAGCATTTTTTCGGGAACTTCGGGTGTTGGCCGATGGATCCGTGACGCGATCGGTCGTTATCGGTGAAGGAGTGGTGAAGTGCGTTGACAGTGATGGCCGCGTGAGAGACGTTACCTTCAAGGAGGTGCTGTACCTCCCGGAACTAGACAGTAGCTTGTTGTCGGTACGGAAGCTGACGCAAAAAGGACTAAAGGTGGAATTCGGCAGGTCAAAGTGCACAATTGTGAATACGGATGGGAAAGAAGTTGCAGAGCGCCACTTAGTGGAAACCTGTACGAGCTGAGTGTGGCGCAAGATGCACGGCTGAGGAAGGAGGCTCGGCATTCGGATAGCTGCCAGCATACCTGGCATCGGCGGTTCGGACACCGCGACCCGGCGGTGTTGCAGCGCATCAAAGCGGAGGATCTCAGCGATGGCTTCCAGGTGAAGGACTGCGGAATCAGGCAAGTCTGCGAGCACTGCCTGCAAGGTAAACTTTCTCGTATTCCTTTCCCTAAAATGTCAACTAATAGTTCAAGTCGGATTCTGGACTTGGTGCACACAGACGTGTGCGGTCCCATGAAGTGTGTCACGCCTGGAGGTTGTCGCTATTTGATGACCCTTATTGATGACTACAGTCGCTACACTGTGGTCTGTCTTTTGAGACAAAAATCCGAAGCGGCCGGGTGCATCAAAAGGTTCGTGGCACACGTAAAGAATAAATTTGGGAGAGCGCCGTGCGTGATTAGATCCGACGATGCTGGGTCATTAGGCCGAAGGCCATTAGGCCGAAGGCCATTAGGCCGAAGGTCATTAGGCCGAATGGTCATTAGGCCGAATGGTCACTAGGCCGAATGGTCATCAGGACGAATTGAAAATCAGCCGTTATGAGCCTGTAAAGAGATCTGTTGTTTTTACTTTTTCCAAAATTTTTTTGCCGAAAACTACTTTAACAATGAAACTAGAAAGAATAGCCTATGCTTTAAAGAAGGAAAAATTTATGAATTGAATATCAGCAGTTTCTGCGCCAAAAACTATTTTAGCAATGATACTAGAAAGAACAGCCTATGTTTAAAAGAAGGAAAAATTCATGGGTAAAATATCAGTAGATTCAGCATCAATAAAGTATCTTCGTGCGTGTCACACGATATACACATGCAAAATGGTCATTTGCCGAGGAAGCTCTCAGTTAATAACTGTGGAAGTGTTCATAGAACACTAAGCTGAGAAGCAGGCTTTGTCTCAGTGGGGACGTACCGGCAAAAAGAAGACCCAATGATCATTCGGCCTGATGACCATTCGGCCTAATGACCATTCGGCCTAATGACCTTCGGCCTAATGACCTTCTTCCTAATGACCTTCGGCCGAATGGCCTGACACCAGATCCGACGGTGGCGGGGAATATGTGAATGAAGAGCTGAAAGATTTCTATGCTTCGGAGGGAATTCAAGCTCAGTACACGGCCGCCTACTCCCCACAGCAGAATGGTGTTGCGGAGCGGAAGAACCGCAGCCTCCAGGAAATGGCAACCTGTATGTTGTTGGATGCACACGCATTTCTTATTGTTGTTATGGTTGCTATGCATAGTTCCCGTTGCCGTGACTGAGAGTGCACGTATATCGGAACGGTTTTTTTGCGTGCAGGTCTCGATAAGCAGTACTGGGGGGAGGCGGTCATGACTGCGGGCTACATCCAGAACCGGATAACGTCGCGTTCTGTGGACCAAACGACGTTCGAAAGATGGTTTGGACGGAAGCCATCGCTGAAGCATTTCCGGGTGTTCGGGAGCGTTGCGTACGTCCACATCCCGGGCCTCAAGCGCAGCAAGTTGGATGCGAAGGCTCGAAAGCTGCTGTTCGTGGGCTACTGCGAAGATCGGAAGGCTTACAGATTCCTCGACCCGGAGACCAACAGGATCACCATTAGCCGGGACGCACGTTTTGTGGAACTGCAGAATGGTTTCATGATGGTCAGCCCTGTCGTCGTAAAATTCGAGCTTCTTAGTCGTGTGATGGTGGGGTGGGCGCTGCTACACAAAACAATTGATAAGGGCGCCAGTGAGTGCAAATTCGATAGAAATAATGCCAAACACAATCATTCCTATTACTATTATTCGTTAATTAGAAGTTTAGAACTATTTCTGAATACTGTTGACAGAAGCCTATAACAGAAACGCGTGAGTAAGCAATACAATATCTTAACTATATGTACTATAACAATTATTAAGGTATTTTTTGATAATAATATTGGGTAGGGCGGAAGTGGTTTACCTCGGTTCCTCGCTAACGGCTGACAACAATGTAAGTCATAAAATACGAAGGCGCGTCATCAGAGGAAAGTGGCCTTAGAAGAAACTGCGTTCAAAAAATATGCACCCCCTGCACCAAATGTACCATGCATGGTGCTAATAATATTGATGGAGCTTTACGGACATGAGACTTGTTCCTTGCTCAAGGAGGTCCTGCAACCACTTGGGTTCTTTTCGGAACAAGTGCTAAGGACGATCTTTGGAGGCATGCAGGAGAACGGTGAGCGGCGGCGAAGGATACACTTTACGGCTCATTGCACTCTACGGTGAACCCAACATGCTGTTAGTGGCTAAAGCTGGATGGATATGCACAGCAACAAAATATGAAAATTAAACAGCACGTAAATTGGAGATCAACTGAAATTTGCGACAGAAAAAAGTAAATCACCTACATTTAACGTCACCCGAGCAGCCAGCTGCTGGTCAGACGGCTTGTTTACAGATTTTAAAGCATATTCGCTTTAAATTTACATGCATCTGCTATAAACCACGCCAGGCAGTCTCCGTCGTCAGCTAAAGAACGACTGCTCGCAGCTGTGGCGGTTTCCCCGTTGTCTCTCTCAGTAGTCTTTGCAGCAGTCGGAGCGTGTCGGGAATGCGTGCATTATGGTAGAAGCAGTTTAAGGTGAATCGGGACGCTGTGTTATTTTTCATATCTTCCCTCTCTTTCTAACAATTTGCCTCGCGATTTTGAAGATGGTAATCTCGATTTCTATCGCACAGATGAGGCTGAAAAACAATCAGCATATGCACTGCAAGTGAGCATACACAATGATAGATTTTTGTTCCATTATATGAAGTAGAATCTGAGATTACCATCTTAGTAGAAACAGAGCAATGGCGGATATTTCCTCGACCGTCCCGTCCGCCCTTAACTTTGACTGTCTGCTATTCAACAAGCTGAGATAGCCGAGAGAACTCAGGCGTGCTACTCACACCCCAAGGATCTGAGTTCAATTCTCGCTCGGAGCTTGATTTCTTTTATATTTTCTAACAGATATCTGCAATGTAATTTTGAGATCGCACAAAAATTTCCATCATATATGACGGGGTCCTTTTGTTACATTCGATCCGTCATAATTTTACAGGTTTTTTTCGAACTGTGTAGAACTACATTAATGAAATTGTGGACAGACCAGGCAAAATAAATCCATTTCATATCATAATTGACTATACTATCCTTTTCGCTTATTCCTGGAGTGGGTAAAGTTTTTTTTCCTGTGTCCATTCGTTCAAGTTTGATTTTTCAATTTTTCTGCGAGGCTTAAGAGCGGAATTAATTCTGTAAAATAGATGCTTCTCATATTTCCAGAAATTCATTAAAAAATCCACCAGGTATTGCTTTATAAATCTGTCAGAAAATTTAAGAAACGAATCGGCCAAAAATGCCATAGAGGTTCCTCCGAGAAGTCCTTCAGAAACTCTTCCATTGATTCCTTCAAAAAATTCTAGTGATATTTGCAGACGCGGCACAATGCAGTTTCTCCAGGTATTCAGATTTTTTTTGAATAAAAAAAATCGCTCACAGATTTCTACAAGAATACTTGCAGGAAATTCTCCAACAATTTCAATAAAGGGGTTTTCAAGGAATTTTGGCTATGAATAAGTATTTATTTTTGTATTTTTGGAATTCCACCAAGAATTTACCAAAAAGTTCTTAAGGTATTTCTCCTCGGATTCCTGTACTAGAAATCAGTGCTGTCATGCTAAAATCTGAGCTGGTTACCCAAGTTTTCAAAATAGCTGCGCCCCTTATGATGCTACGCCCCCATATAAATAATTCAAGCATTGCGCTCAATTTAACTATTTTACTGTTCCCAAAATAAAGCAAAACAAGACAATTTTCCCGCTCACAAAAAAGTGTTAGTCTTGGATGTTAAAATTGCGCTCATCTTATACCAAAAAAGGATAATAGATTTTTCAGTTCCCAAAATATAAAGTGGCTATCTCAGATTCGAAAACAGCTCTCATCGTAAATCAATAACAATGTGAAAATTCCTTCGCTTTTCAATGAGCTGCGATCTCAGTCGTAGAAATTCCCTCAAAATATATCATTAACAATGTAATATATGAAATTACGGATTTATATGATTTTGTTTGGACAAGTTTAATCATATTTGAAAAATAATAGTGTAATAGTTTTCAATTTATCAAATTTGTTGGTCGGAAAAAAATACATATCATAATTCAAAGATAAGTGGTGTAATAGCTGCAAACTTCATAAAATAAAAAAAAAACTAGTGGTGATATCAGATGAAAAACTTGCACTCATAATATCAAGTAAAATGTGACAAATTTTAATTCAATTTAACTATATTCTATTTATACTAGAAAATTGCTCTCATCGCAAATTGATAAAAATGTGAGAATGTCTGTCTACCCATTTAAAATAAAGGATTTGCAATCTAAGATGATAAAATATCTTATCTAATTGAAAACATTGAGACAATTTTGAAGTACTTAAGCAAAATAAACGAGTTTGAATGTTAGATGAGACCATTGCGCTCTTCATACATTAAAAACAGAACATTAATTTGTCGGCTCCCCAAAATAGAAGCGGCGATCGAGGCGGCGATCTTATATTCATAAAACTTCACTCATCGGATAGCCATATGAAACTTCGTCGCTCTTTATAATAAAAGAGTCGCGTACTTAGTTGGAAAAATGTTGCTGTCATATTAAATAGATAATTTGAAAATTGCGCTCATCAAACATGTAAAAATGTTCGCTCTCCTCATAATATTAAAAAAAAAAACTGAAAACTGAAACGATTTCTGTTAACTGGCCAAAAGAGAAAAAAACTTTCGCTAACTTAGAAAAATTTGACCTACCCTAATACGTTAACTACTTTGAATTACCCTAATGAACTAGATGTAACTTGTTTTCCCTTCCAAGTAAACTTACACTACCACAACTATAGACAACCTGTGTAACCCAGTCAGAACAGAAATAAAATGAGTCTATTGCAAACAGTAAAGCTGTTCGGGCGCGTTCTTTCGTTATTTCTCCCCGTCCGAATAATTCCCCGCGAGTTGGAAGTCCGCCATATTCGAAGTCCGCTGCGAAACCCTCGAAGGCCGGTTCCCGAGATTTGGTCGGTTGTGAACTGTGACCGGGACCGGAAAAAATCTGGATTTTACAATTTCACATTTAACAAAATAGATATTGTTGAATTAAAATTTAAAAAAGTTTTTTTCTAGGCTCTTATCATACATCAAATATATATGGTGTAGCAATTTTAGACGTTTAGACAATTAAACAAACTTGTGATATCAAACGAAACAATTGTGGTCATCATATTCAAATAAGTGTGAAAATCTTCCGCTCACTACTTAAAATAAAAACAAAAATTGCGATTACGGTATAGCAAAGAGGTAGGGTAGGTAATCATGAGTTGAACTGAATTGCATCTTTCTGAAGCAGCTGAAAATTTGACCAATTTTTTCTTCTGCAAGAAAATAATTTACTAGGGTAGAATCTCATGTACGTGAAAGCCATGGGTATTAGCTTCCAGAAAAATATGTATTAAATAAATTGTATTTGCACTAAGTGTCATTGAAAAATTCAATAATTTCTCAATAATGATTTTAATCTTGATTTGAACCAATTTTAATCTAGCTTTGAGCTACTGGCGGCAGCACCTCGAGAAAAAAACAGCCAATTTTATGGTAAACAATCAAAAATTATATGGATCTGCAAATTCTCATAACTATTTTTCATTAGGCAGTGGTATCTCAACTCAGAATGCTTGGAATTCTTGAGGAATTTGGAAACTAAATTTGGAATTTTCCATCGCCTAAGAGTAAACAAAGCAACTACTAGCGGCTAAAATATAAACGACTCATAAGAAAATGATCATTCTTCATAAATAATTCGAAAAGTCCCAGTGAAGAAACAGGGGTGTAAGCAGTAATAAATAACAAAAGTTCCATAAACAAATAAAAAAATGCATAAATAAATCAAAAGTTTCCATAAATAATTGATTTTTGAGCAATTAAAAACGTCGAAAATGCAATGAATAATTCAACTGTTGCAATAAAAAAAGCCAATTTTCCCACCAAAAATCTTCGAATTTTCCATAAATAAATTTGATTGTTCCATAATAAATTAGAAAATTCACAATAAAAAAATATTCAAAAAGCAATAAATAATTCAAAAAGTGCAATAAACAAAAAAATAAATTATCAATAAATGTCAAAAAACGAGCAATAAACGTAAATGCATTTTGAGCCAAAAAATTATGCAGACCATGCGGCGAAGCCGCATAGAGGATTAAGGAACTGAGGCGGCAGGAGGCCGCCGAAGTTTCCGATATCCGATGCACCGCAACTGCATCGATTCAGTTCTGTGTGTTGAGGATGAAGGGCAAATTCTTCAACTACAGCCTGATCAGCATCTATGCGCCAACGAACGACAAACCCGATGACATGAAAGATGAGTTCTATGAAAGCCTTGATAAGGCCTACGGAGAGTGCCCAAAACAAGATGTCAAAATAGTCATCGGAGATGCAAATGCGCAGATAGGCAGGGAAAGTTTCTTTCGACCTGTCATTGGAACGGAAAGCCTTCATTCCGTTACCAACGATAATCCCAAGTAACACACTTGTCACTGAAGAGTCACGGCGGCGCAGGTTTTTGTTACGCAGAAGTTACTATGACGTACTTCTAACAAATAAATACTAACTTGCTAAAAGTAAGT